>NW_020170436.1:151996-160165 GCF_000524195.1 Echinococcus granulosus
CGGCAAATAGGTGAAAGAAATGACCGTCGCCTCTGCAATATTTTTGCTGTCAAGAGGAGGCAACTTGTTTTGTCAACCTTAAGAAGTGGACCTGCATGTTCTACTCTTTCTAGGGAAGATTTGGATACAATGTATTCATGTGTGCAAAATTTACGCCCCTTTGACTTGAGAGAGTACATACAAGGAAGGGTGTAAGTGAGTCTGTCAAATAGCACTTTTGTTTGATAGCTTTCAAAGTGTTGCGCACTTCGTGACACAAATGAGGTGGTTGATCACACATTTACTGACGTCTATGTGTAAATATCCTATAAAAGCGCAATAGTGGGTGTTTTAATTTTGCCCCAATCTCAAGGCATCCAGAGCAGTAGGTCCCAAAATCAGTCAGCCATTTATTGTGGAGTTTTGCCTCCTCAAAGACATGCCACGCCTTGTGTACCTCTTGGCTCTTCTGTGCTATGCATACGCTACCGAGAAGATAGAAGACATGGAGGCTGGTTTGATTGTGGTGCATAGATTTGTCCGCGAAAGTTTTAGATTCCAAGGCAGAAGATTAGCTCCTATGGTAAGTGCGGCGTTCCGAGTTGTAACTCGTCTCTGCTACTTGCCACCTCTCCATACCTTTTCGTTTTCGGCTTCACAGCTGTCAGCGCCTCACAAGCTGCCAACATGTCAATTCACATTTTAGCCGCCGTTTGGGAAATAACACTAAAAAATGGCAGTGGAATTGCAGCAACTACTTAATGAGCTCTCTTCTCCACTTTTAAACTAGAAATATTCCATGGAGTTGGAGAATCTAGCACGTGTGTGGGTGGACACTTGCAGTATGTCTGGTCCAAACGATTGCAGATTCGCCAATCTTGGAAGCAGTGCGATTGCATTCCCCATAACCAGGTCGTTGGTTTATGGGTGGGCGACCCGCCTGTTCGTGGAGGAGATGGCCTACGATCCAGTTACAGGGGAATGCTCTATCTCCAACTGTATGCATTATGTAAAGGTACATCCTCACTTCAAAGATTGTAAGCAATTCCAAATGCTATTAACCGCGAGTGTCCTTCCACTGCGCTTTCTTTATATAGATAGTACAACCAGCTACTACAAAGTTTGGCTGCGCAGTCAGACTTTGTTTTATGGGGATGCCCAGACCAATGTTTTACCACCTCTCCGTGTGTCTATACCAGGCTGAGTGAGTTAATTGTCGCTTTGCTCAACACACTACGGCACATACACATCTAAAGATTCATAAGAAAGCGTAAAATTTGTTCTCTCTCTTCTAGAAAACAAAGTGTTCCCATTCAACGGACAACCAGCAGTGTAACCGTCACTACCACAAGGAGGCCAACCACCACCACCACCACCACCACCACAACCAGGACGCCAACCACAACCACCACCGCTGCTACTACTATTAGTACCACAAGAAAGCCAACCACAACCTCAACTACCACAAGAAGGCCAACCACCGTTGCTACTAACACCACCACTACCACAAATAGGCCAACCACAACTGCTACAAGCACCGTCACAACCACCACCACAAGAAGGTCAACCACAATCCCTACCACCACCACCACCACAAGGAGACCAACCACCGCCGCCACAAGCACCATCACAACCACGACGCCAACCACCAGCACTACCACAAGAACACCAACAACTGCTGCTACTACTACCACCACCACAAGCAAGCCAACTATCTTTTCCACTATCAGTACCACAAATAGGCCAACCACAACCACCACCACAACCGCTACTACCACTTCCGACTCGACAACGCCGACGACAACATTGACAACACCGAAAGGAAGCACTACTGAGATAGTGAAGTTAAGCACGAGCACAGAGTCGCCTCCTACCAACAATGGCACCGAAATGGAAGAAGCCGAAGACAAAGAAGATGTGCAGATAGTAGAGAAAGAGGTGGATGAAGAGGAATATAGAGCGAAAAAGATCTCAGATGCGGCAAAACTCTCGCCACATCTTCTTTCCTTTGGGGCGATTGCAATAGCTCTCCTTATTTGAGGTGAACCGGGGTCCCCCCTTTCCTTAAGATGTGATCGGCTCAGTCTTCGGCCCCCTTCAAATAGAGTGACTAACTTGTGCCTCTTTTTCTAATTAAATTGCTTAGCAGTTAACCAGCGTCTTTTCGAGGTTCCCCTTTTTATGGGTGTTGAGATCTTACCGGTTCCGCCTTGCCTTAAATTGCACGTTTCTTCAGTTGCTAGTCTATTTGTCCGTTAGTTATTCTCTTCTAAGGAATTATCGTAACTGCCCAATCTAATTTCTTGTTAGTAGTGTAAAATCTGTGAAGAGTGAAGAGCGTTTTCTCTTTTCATGCTATTTACTCGATGCACTCTGTCTGTCCTATGGTTTTTGACTTGGTTGGTACCCACGGCCGCTCACGTTGACGGTAGAAGCATGGTCTTACATTTGGGGGAACACATTTGGCATGTGACCACCACTTTTTGAAGCACGGAGAATTTCTTCATCATTCAAAATCAAAAAGGGGTTACCTACCTGTTGCATTGTAAAGGTTGAGCTCTTTTATTCATGTCAACCTTCTGTCAGCAGCCTAATTTGAGCTGACCTCCTGCCTGGGTAACTGATGAAGTTAGGCGTGGTGGCTATGTGCTCTTCGCGGGCATGTAGAAAAGCAGCTGTAGCGGATGCTTCCATGAATGCGTAAGCAATTTAGATCACTAAGGCAATTTATTTCAAAAGGTTTAGCAAAATATCCACTTGCACGGTCTCACTAAAGTGGAAAACAGAGGCTGATAGTAAATGCTACTTATATCTAATTAGTAGATGCGAATAGAGAATGCTAAAAGAAGGGATTAGGTGAATAGGGTGAAGAAAAGGTGCCGGAGGCGAATGGTTATGATTAAGGTGTATAAAAACAAAAAGATTGGACAGAAAAATTGCTTTTGACCCTACTCTTTGTCCAAAACAGGCACACTGGCTGACTTGAGCCCTCAATTCCCAAAAGCGAGAGTCTATCAGTCGGTTCGACCATCTCACGGCAATTCAAGGCATAAACACGAGGGTTGCTCTACGACTTCATGGCCGAGCAGACAGGCACTCACCTCCCTCACTGCTTTGTCGATTTAAACGCCAAGCAGTGAGGGCCTCACTGACGAAAATTTCTACTGGTGCAAATCCAAAATGGGGAGAGAGTTTTTGGCAACCCGAGCTGTGATGACTATGAGTCGTCTATGTAGTCGATGAAGAGACCCTTGGAAAAATTGACCTTAGCAGTCAGAAAGGCGTCTAAGGAGAGCTTAAATTGACTTTCTTGAGGCCAAAAAAGCCATTATCTTGTCCAAAGTCGTCATCGAATCGGGGAGATCGTTTGCGATGGCTGGAGTGTGGGTGAGCTGTGGAATAGTGGTTGGAAATTTCCTATCTCTGCTTAGGCATTGGCATTAAGGTTACAGTGGTAAAGGAGGAGGGTGGACCTTAACGAGGTTTGACTGATTTCCACATGCCCTATTCCATCCAGACACGTGGACTGCGTTACAAATCCGCCCTTCATGAGTGACTGTACAAAGTTGTGGTAATCGGGCCGTTGATTTGGGCTTCAAAAAAGAGCAAATCACTGTTAGATTCAATAAAACAAATAATAGGTCAAAAATCTGTAACCATTAATGAGTTGGGCGTCGGAGTACCCTACGCCTCTTCCGCGCTCTTCTACCCTCGTAAATGTCAGTAGATTGGTAAAATTACCGTCATTTAAAGTCTCCCTCGTGTTACTGCTTGCAACTTTGTGTCCACCCCACAAATGCGATCCCCGTTGGTAAAATCCATCGCTTTACCAAATTTCCCTTCCACCGGGTGGCGATGTGTCTCCCACATCACAGTTCCAGACTGGCGCACGTGGTTTTGCCACGGAAAAGACAATTGTGTGAGAAGACCGTACGGCTGTCACGGCTTTGCAACTGCAGCCTCGGCGACTGGCTCTGCACGCAGCACCCTCAAGCCTGGTTAATTCATCGCCCTCATTCGTTAACTAGCCTTTCGTTGCTGAGCTGCTATGATAACCACTTTTGCAGTCATTGAAGTGCAGCTGCTTGAATGTAGCGTTTGCTTATTTGTAAAGGATCAAATAATCTACTCAGCGATTAAAATTACTCCCACATCCACGGAAGCATCTCTGACTGTTGTTTTCCTGCATGCGTGCTGCGAATCTACAAGCTTCATACCTAACCCTATCGGTCATCTAGGCAGGAGGTCAAAGCAGGCTTACCAACTGACACCCTTCTGGTGAGACGTGCAATGATCGAAGTGGCTGCCATAAAATATTCAGTCTGGAAAAGCAAAAATGTTATGACAAAGAACCTGATCTTTGGATATGTAGGAATTGCAAGAACCTTCTATCCGTCTATAGGATGGAGAAATTTATCCGCCTCAAAAAAGTTGGTTACATAAAGATCCTTGTCCACAGAGGGGACAGGGGTTAAACTTCTCCTCGCCTGAATGCGAAACTACTCTTCAACCGTCGAATGTGGGGTCTGTGGGTGACAACCACATCGGAAATCAATTGACGGAGGGCATTAAAGTAGTCGCGAGTTAAATGTAAGCTACCTTCACTCTTCACAGATTCTAGATTACCACCTTGGTGGCATCTTTTTTCATTTTTCTACCTCAAAAAGATCTTAGAAAGTTTTGTTTCGATAATATCCCAGAGGGGAAAACAAATGCACAAACAGGCAAGTAAGTAAAGAAACATAAGAATAAATTCAAAGTGAAACCGACAACAAATCAACATCCGTCAAAAGCAGAGCCTGGAACTTGACGCTGATGTACTATTCTGTAATCTATTTCGAAATAGGGGTATGAGGAAGTGGCTCTATTTGCTAGTAACCTAGGAGATAACTAATGGTATTTTGAGTTAAGAGGGGACCCAGGTGCACCTCAGACAAGGAGAGTAATTGCAATCATCGCAAGGGGAAGTAGATGTGAAGAGAGATTTGGCGAATTGGAGGTCTTTGCTGCTTTATCTTCTCCATCTTCCACCTCCTCGTCTTCTTCCTCTATGTCTTCTTCCTCTTCGGCTTCTTCCATTTCAGTGCCTAGGTCGGTGGGAGGCGGCTCTGAGCTCACGCTTAACTTCACCGTCCCAGTAGTGCTTCCTTCCGTTGTTGTCGTCGCGTTGGGAGTGGTAGCAGTGGTGGTGGTGGTAGTGGTCGGCGTCGCGGTTGTGGTGGTGCTTGTAGCAGTTGTGGCTGTCCTGCTTGTGTCAGTGGTGGTTACACTGCCGGTTGTCTGAAGAATGGGAATACTTTGTTTTCTGGAAGAGGGAGAATAAATTTTACCTCCTCATTATGACCTTCTAGATGTGTATGCGCTACAGTGTGCTGATCAGCGCAACAATTAACTCACTCAGCCTGGTATAGACACACGGAGAGGAGAAAGGATTTCAGATTTGGATTTTTCACGTGGCAAACTTTAATCGCACAGCCAAATTTGGTGTTATTTGGCTGTGTCACCTATATAAAGTAGGCGAAGCGGAAGGCGACATAAGGTTGTTGGCATTTAGGAGAGCTCACAACCTGTAAAGTGTGGATATACCTGCATATAATGCTTACAGCTGGAGGTGGAGCATTTCCCTGTAGCTGGGTCGTAGGCCTTCTCCTCAGCCAAGAGACGGGTCGTCCACTCACGCACCAGTGGCCAATATGTGGGGCATTTGCCAGCATAACCTTGCATATTGGCGAATCTGGGATCACTCGGCATAGACCTGTTGCAAGTATTTGCCCATTCGACTGCGAGGTTCTCCACATCCTTGGAATATTCCTAATTCAAAATTAGGGGAGAAAACTCATTAAGTGGTTACTGCAACGCCACAGTCGTTTTAAGTGTTGTTTGCCGAAATGAGGAGACGGAACATGTGAATTGACGTGTTAGTGGTTAGGGTCCCGCTGCCAGCAATAAAACCAAAAAAGTGGAAAAGGGAAGACAAATAGTAAAATTAGTTGGATGCGTCACAACGCCAAATATTATACTCACAAAAGGTGCTAATTTTCCACTTGGAGATTTGAATCTGCTACGGGTGGAAGTAAGCAACTCGATCAGACTAGCCTTCATCGTCTCTATCGATGGGTTCGCGTATACATAGGATAGAACAGCCAGAAAGTATAGAAGGAGTTGCATGCCTTTGAAGAGATAATTTTCTGCAATCAATGGATGCCTGCTGTTGAGACCTACTGTTCTACTTGCCTACAGATTGGAGTGAGATTAGTGGTCCCCCGCTTCCGCTTATAAAGGGTGTTTCCACCTTGACATCGATAAATATGTGATTAATTAGGTGATTTGTGTCACAAAGTGCGCAACATTTGGACAGCAATCATACAAAGGTGCTGTTTTACAGGTAACCTCCTAACTACCCGCTTGATTAGAGGGGGCGCAAACCCTACACAAGCAATTACATTGTATCCGAGTTCCCTTAAGGAAGGTGACAAGACCTAGCCTAACTGTGTTTGACTATTAGTAAAAACGCTTAAGTTAATCACCGCTTAAGACGAGTTTGTTGGTAAGGCAGAGAGCAATTCCGCCTCTATCCACTCTGTACTTACTTCGAAGATCAACATTAAAGACAAATTGGACCACCGCAGGAGGCCATTAACAAGCAAATCCACCAATACAGGACCTAGATTGTTCTTTGATCATGCTTCCTTCACTATTGTCCGCTATTCATCTTTCACATGCACTTTTACCATACCCTATTGAGGACCGAGTAGAATTAGGACAAGTTTTAAGGATTCAAGCATCGCACTTCACGCCGGACTAGACAAGCCCATGCTCTACGCATGGCTGTATCTTGCTTCAGCAAGAAATAGCTTACCTTGATTTGCCTTTGTCTTTTGTAGTCCTGTTATTCTTCTTTAACATTTCCTTCTTTGCGTTTGCCATTTCAGTTTGTTCCATGCCACACCGCCTCAGTTTGTCTTCCATCTAATTCCCCTTGTCTTCGCTTGAAAGAGCGGTTGAGCATGTTGTTTCAAGTTCCTCCCGTCAAACTCTCTACCTCATTTTCCACTTCCTTTTCGTCTTAGGGACAGTCTGTTTACCTAGTGCCCTACAGAAATGGGCAAGATTTTGCATTTTCCTCCTTAGTTCATCCAAACTATGGAATGCAGAGGATGGACGACAATTTGCCCTAGTCTTCCATCGATTGTGAGGTCACGCGAGGGTGACCACCCTCTACAATTGACCGTTCAATTACAGTAGCTACTCGGTTTAGACTGTCACACTTTTGGAAAGTAGAATTCGCCTTTGAGTCCTTCGTTTGATCTAGTCGTCTTGTTTGCCGAATCCCTTCATTCGGCATCAGCATATATTCCTTACGATCCTGTCAGCGTGGCAGACGAATTGTCTCCATCTGGCGTGAAAATTTTGCAAAATCAATGCGTCTCAAATAAGTTTGGTGTACTACACCTTTTGCTTCCTCGATGATGCCTTCTCGGTACTTGAACACTACACCTACGTTCGCACTACGAAGGGCAAAGGAAGGCATGAGAAGGGCAACTATCGGAGGTAAGAAATTAAGTGATATGAGTGAGTTGGTGCTTGGATGGTGGAATGCTGACGAAGTGAAGGAATAAAAAGATCAACCAGCTAATTGCTAACAAAGGAATGATCAAAGGGATTTTTATTTGGCTAAGGACAGAAATGTCAATCAGGTTAGACCAAAAGGTTGGGTTTGGAGGCGACAACATAAATGTGCGCACATGCACACAGTGAAAGGAATGAAGGTGGACTAGGTGGAAAATTGTGCATCCTTACCTGTTTCTAAGGGGCACCAGGGAAACGCATAGTTCAGAAGGTTGAACGAAGGAAGTGCCCAGTGGGTGCCGTAGGTAGCTGATGGAATGTAAAAGCCCCGTTTCCTTTGCCCTAAGGTTCTGCTGAGTTGATTTGGAATGCGGTGCTCATCGGAGGCAACGGAAACGAGTGATCCTTCCACGGTGGTCGGGTAACAGCCCAGAGTAGTAGTTAAGAAAACTACTGTCCTTCTCCTGCTCACCTCCCAACTGTCCTGTTTTTAAGCAAATGGAAAATTTAAGCGCCGTGGAAGGATGATTAGCTTCTTCGAAAATCAAATCTCAGAGCAGTAAATGCAATAAATGCAGACTCACAAATAAGCACAAGGAATACTCAAGTACCAACAAAGCA
>NW_020170436.1:160265-163034 GCF_000524195.1 Echinococcus granulosus
TGGGTAGCCGAATTGGTTTCCTATCTAAGCGATCACTGGTGCAACCTAACACCCCCACAATAATGGTACACAAGTACTTCTCCTTTTGAGGTCCCCTTGACTACTTACGACGAGAAATGAGCCACGGCACTCAGTGTGGAAAGCGGTGCGTGACTAAGCGTCGCAGAAACGAGGAAGAACCGTGGTGTTTTAGCAGCTCTACAACTAGATCCGCCAGCCCTAAAGTGGGGCTCTGTACTCTTGTAGGCATGGCGCCTAGCAGTGCACAGGATGAGTTTGAGGGAGGATGAATGATTACCATCCTCTCTGTCTTCAAATTTAACTTGCATGTCTACCAACCCAAAGTGCTCCCAAACGACCCATCCACCCTTAATTGTATTTCATCAGGCTTTACTGCAAGCTAAACACCGAGGGTAAGGTCTTCGCCCACTTCCACCGGGCTCATTCACTAAATTTAAATTATGAATACTCGTGAATTGGATCGGATTCTTGACTTCGTTAGTTAAATTACAGCTCACTTCCACAATTGCAGCCCCTTGAATTTGCTATAGCTGTGTTGTCACTGTTAAAGCATGAAATTCGGTGCGTCCGTCGTGGGCAAATAATCACACTACAGGTAACAACAACTTAAACGATTGTAGCCTTAATTGCTAGGAGGAAAAAGTCCATCGGGTGTTAATTTTGCACGAGTTGTTGAATAATTATGTCCTAGTCGCCTAGGCAAAGCGGGATCAGTTAAAGACGGTGGTTAAGAAATTGACCGAGCTTGAGGATGGCACGTTCAGTGCCAGTGGCTAAGACTTTGCTTACAAAACTACAACAGACGAAATTTAAGGAAGATTAGAAGTGCCTGTTACGACAACTTTTCAAAAGAAAAAGCAGACGCAAAACCAACAAACTAAACACAAAATTAATGCAACGTGGAACCGGCAAGATCTCAACATCTACAAACAGCGGTACCTCAAAAAGACACTGATTAACTGCTCCGGAATTTAATTACACAAAGGGGTATAAGCCAGGTACTCTAACTAAAAGTAATAGAATACTTAACCAATCACATTTTAATGATAAGAGAAGAACTTGGTGCGCCTCAAGAATAGAGAGTATTTGCAATTATTCCAAAGTAAAGAAGGTGCGGAGAGAGTTTAGTTGATTCAGAGACCTTTGCTGCCTTCTCTTTTTTTTCGTCCTCCTTTTCTTCTTTTTCGTCTTCTTCCTGTACTTCATCTTCCTCTCCTTCTCCCACCTCTTCTTTGTCGCTGCCTCTTTTTACTTCAGAGTCATTATCAACAGGAAAAACAGTAAAGTACTGTGGTTTTTGCGTTTCCTCAGAGAGGATTGTTGATACAGAAGGAGCAGGGTCTGAGCCAGTGCTCGACGTTACCGTCGGTGTTGTTGGTGCCTTCGTCGCAGTTGTGGTGGTGATAGTGGTGGTAGTAGTTTGCCCCCTTGTGGTGGTATTCCTAGTTATACATGCTGTAAGTCCCTCTCTTTGTTGAATGGGAGTACATTGGTCTCTGGAAAAGAAAGAACAGCTTTTGCCGCCGCTGTATAGCCCACTTGATGTGCATCTCTCATGAAATGCGTTGTACAAAGCGGCGATTTACTTACACAGCTCTGTAAAGACATACGGAGAGGTGCGAGGGGATCGGAGCAGGCTTTCGGACTAAACAAAATTTGACTGCACAGCCAAAGTTGATATCATTTGGTTGTACCACCTATGGAAAGAGGGGAAATTAAAGAAGAAATGTGAATGTGGATATTTGAACGCAAACGTACTTGCCTATAATGCTGACACGTGGACGCAGTGCATTTGCCTGTGGCTGGGTTGTAGGCGCCTCTTTCAGTTGACATGCGAATCCTCCACCTCCGTACCAATGATGCATAAATGGGGCTTGAGATCACATTGCTTCCGAGATTGGCAAATCTGCGATCTTTTGGACGAGACGTACTGCAAGTGTCCACCCACACACGTGCCAGATTCTCCAACTCCGTGGAATATTTCTAGTTCAAAAGTGGAGAAGAGACCTCATTAAGTAGTTGCTGCAACTCCACTACCGTTTTCAGTGTTGTTTGCCAAGCGTTGGCAAAAATGTGAATTGACATGTTGGCAGCTTGTGAAACGCTGACAATTGTGAAGCCAAAAACGAAAAGGTATGGAGAGGTGGCAAGTAGTAGAGACGAGTCACAACTCGGAGCACTGCACTTACCAAAGGAGTTAATTTTTTGCCTCGGAATTTGAAGTTGTCTCGAAAAGATTTATGCGCCTCAATCAGACCAGCCTTCATCGTTTCTACTCGATTATCAGTATATACAGAGCACAGAAGAGCCAAGAAGCACATAAGGCGCGGCATGTCTTTTTTAAAAGGCAAAACTTGGCAATAAATGGCTGACCGATTTTGGGACTTACTGATCTGTTGCCTTAAGGTTAGCACTACATTAAAGTTCCCTCCAATTCCTTTATATATAGTGTTTCCACCTTGACATCGATAAATATACAATCAATCACCTCATTTGTGCCACGAAGTGTGCAACATTTTGACAGCAGTCATACAAAAGCGTGAATTAACTGACATACCTGCACCCTTCCTTCTGTGTACCCACTCAGTCAAAGTGGTGCAATTACTACATGCAACTACATTGTACACAAAACTGATTAAAAATTGGAGGGAAAGCACGCGCATCTCTTTAGGTTAATATGGCAATTTGCCTCATCTTGACAACAGAAATATTCCAAAGGTAATGACCATTTCCTTCACCTGTTTGCCA
>NW_020170436.1:163134-164135 GCF_000524195.1 Echinococcus granulosus
CCTTAAATTGTCTGCCTATCCAAAGGGACGATCAACTCCTCCAAGGTGGAACGGTTTGCCTGGTAAATCCAATCGCCACTGCCAATTCCTTCACCCTCCTCCTTCTACTGTGGACTCACCTCAAAGATCAGCATTGAGAACCATTTGGACCTTCGCATTGCCTCAAAGAATGCACGACAGGATGTGCAATGGTCTCTCTCGCTATTTGAATGCGACCAATGGTGAGTCGGCTTCTACCATCTCGCGTCATCTGAGTAAGACGCCAAAGGTTGAACAATAGCTGTGCTCTTCCACCTCCTCCACTGACTGCAGTACCCACTGAGTGTGAGCCCGTAACTATGTCGTCTGTCCACATGGAAGACGACAGTGGGACTGAATGCGTGGCCTCGGGATGGTGTGATGGGTTAGAGGCATCCTGAGTACTTGAAGCACAGCAAGTGACAATGACATTGGAATGAAGTCAGTGGTATTAAGGGAAGTCGATTGCACGTCCTTCGTGGTGATGACACCTGGCTGTCACTCATCGTGGCAACCATCCATTCTCTCGCCTAAAGCACAACATATGGAATTGTAAATGTATGGAACGAATCTGCGTTAGTGTTGGGCTTAAATTCGGTTTTGCAGATGTCACCTCCTCCAGCTTCGGCATAACTTAGTCCTTTTATACTTGCCCCACCTTCTTTCTATCTCATGCTGAAGTTTGTCTCACACCACCGCCTCCTCCTCGTCTTCCTCCATTTCTCTTCCTGAAAGCGAAGACGGACAAGTTGCGCCGAGTTCTTGCTTTGTAGTATGTAATTTGACTGAACTCCTACCAGTCGACTGCATTGCCTACTCACTTCTTTTCGCCTTCTAGACAGTCTGTCCACCTGGTGCCTCACAGAAATGGGTAAGATTGTGCACTTTCCTCCTTAACCAACCCAAACTGTGGAATGCAGGGGACGGGCGACAAATCACGCTCGTGTACCATCGATCGTGGGGCCACGTAAGGGTCATCACCC
>NW_020170436.1:164235-280200 GCF_000524195.1 Echinococcus granulosus
TTTACGATTTACTGTTAATTACTGCAACTTTCCTGTTTAAACTTCCACAATTTTCGGAAGTGGAATTCTCCTTCGAATCTTTCTTTGGATCCACTAATTGCATTGCTTTGTTTGACGAATCTCTTTAATCCGTGTCAGCAGAGTTTCCTTGCGATTCCGAAGAAATGCGAGGCAATTTGTCTCCAACCAGTCTGAAGCTTTTTACAATTTAATGCATAATTTTAACGAGTTCAACGCTCCCTAGTCTTTGCTTCCTTGATGATGCCTTTTCGGCATTTTGACATTACTCCAGTGTTCGCTTGAATTTGAAGGGAGAATGGAGGTAAAAAGGAGGAAAATAACCGAAAAGAGGTCAATTGATGTGAGTAGGCAGTTGCGTAGATGACTTGGCGGTAGCGCTTAGACGAAGCGAAGAGGTGAAATTAATTAAACAATCATCCATCAAAGGCATAATCATAGAAAGTGTCACTTAGCCCAGGATTGAGCTGTTTACGCTGTCCACTAGGCAATCGGTTCAGAGGAGAAAGTTACATGAATGTACTCACCAAAGTGAGGACTGCGAAGGTGGACTAATAAGGAAATCGTCCATCCATTCCTCTTCCTGAGAAGAAGCAGGAAAACACACCTATCAGAAGGGAATAAAAAAGGGGATATTAAGAGACGCAGGCAAAAGACAGAATAACAAAGCCCCGTTTTGTGTGGCCTGGAGTTCTGCCGAGCCAATTTGGAATGCGATGCTCGTCAGAGGTGAAATGACTGAGTAAACTCTTTCACAGTGTTTAAACAACAGACCAGCGCAGTACTTGGGAATTCTGCTATCCGGACGCATCAATGAAAAGCGAGGAATTTGGGCCTTTCAAGCAAGTCGTTTCCATCATTTGTTGCCTTCCGCTCACCTTCCAACAAACAAAACGCGAATTCAGATGGCACATGAAAGTGAATTATTCCTCTGGAAACTAAGTTAAAAACGCCGCTTATAGAAAGTGCGTGGTTACGAACAAGTAAATGCAATAAAGGCACAGAACTCCTTCATAGATAGCCAAGCTTCTCTTATTTTACAGTGATCAATGGTGCCATTTAACGAGCAGGAACTAGGGCCACACAAGTGCCTTTGTACTCCGGGTGCCCATGATGACGCACAGCGCGATGTGAGTCAGACCGTATCTTGTGTGGATTTGGGTGAACAATCGAGAGTTGAAGGAATGGGAGTAGGGGACGACCTTTCTCAACGTCGCAACCATATCGGCATTGGAGCATTTTCCCGTTGTTGTCAAGGCGCATCCGATGTTTTGGGGTGAAAAAATGCCTTACTCTGTGGCTACTTCCGCCCTGAAAAATATAGTATTGAGAGACTAATTAGACGCAATTATTAAGGAAAAGGTGTTCTCCCAGTTCCACCTGGCTCAACCTTTTAGTATTACGGTACCTACACCCTTGAAGAGTATCAAAATGGCGACTTAGTCAATCAACACACAGCTCACCGCGATGACTGACGCCTCCTGTTACTAAGGCGACCTGCAGTTCCATACACTAATGGTGCGTCTCGCATCGAGGCCACCATCCGCGTAGCCAATAGGCGAGCACTTCACAGCAGGTGCCTTTATTGATTATCGATTTGTGTAAGTGAGCCATCACACGTTGGTGAGGCGTCCGAGTGTGAGCCAATTGCCCAGTGGTGGAGACTCCCAGAGGCTTTATCTGGGTCCGAGTGTAGACTGGAAAGAAACCGGATCTGCGACTTGTGGAATTATAGTAGACGATTGGCCTTGAGCTTGAAGTGACTATTTGTGTGCTTCAAGTACAGTCTGCGCCAATCAGAAGGGAGCGAGTAAGACCACAATTTTTCTGATGCTTAGAAAACATCTACAATGAAGGAAAAGTAAAGGAAGTTAAACATGGACGTGTTTTGGGGGTTGTGAACATCCCAGCAGTTGCATAACAGTTTGTTTTTCATCTCACTTTGCCGTATCTTGCTCAATCTACAGGTCCATCTTGAAGTCTGCCATAGTCGCGTGGAAGTACTTGCCCTGACTTGTTCGTCAGGAGTTGGACATCAAACAAAATGGTTTCTCCACTCTGCATGTAACCTTCAAGCTGTGGGAAATGTCATCAAGTGATTACCTCATCTGTCTCATCCAGAAGACCGTTTTGAATGAAAGTGCCGTGGAAGGTAAAAGGGAGGCATCATGCGGTTTTCTTAATTGCTGAATTTGCCAGACATTAATGAGCCTCAAATGGTTTGGTGATGCATTACCTTTTCTCAGACATGCCTCATGTTTGCATTCGTTCATTCATTTATGGCAGGTCCGTACATCTTCGTGATATTCAAGATGTGTCCATTCACCTAACACATTGGTCCAGCTCTCCTTTCTTGTTCATCCATCCCGTATCCATTTTATCCATCCAACCATCCATCTCTCCATCCTGTATCCATCCCTGCTTTGAAATTCATACAAGAGGGGCCTAAAGGTAAGTGCGAGGCAGAAAGCACCACCTTGTTTCCATTCACACGGCCTGACAGCATTCAGCGCCGATTCTGCGTGACAGTCAGTACTGTTAAAAGTGCGTCTGTTCCAGCTTTTGGAAGACCCAGTTAGCCAATGCGATGTCATTTACTGGTACATCTTGTTCCCTCTCCCCCTTACCTATTTCAGTTGCCGCCTAGGCCAGGGAGACTTCCATTTCCACTTTAATGATTTGCGAGGTTACTGAGATGGCAATTAGAGTGTATCCACTTCCTTCTATTAACACAACGTCTAACGAGAGAGCGCGACTGGAGTGTGAAGCCACAACTTTCAAACTAGGCCGGGCCAGGCCAGGCCATTAACTCCAACCTGGGCTGCACAAACTTTTGTCCCGCATCATGTAGGGCGGACACAAAGCAGGACAGGGGCTTATTTAGAGATTAGATTGTGGTTAACGCAGGACTTGTGTCCAGTGTCTGGATCGCTAAGGTACTTTAGTTGTTTGGCTGTAAAAGTAACAGTAAGTGCTACAGCGGATCAACGGAACCGTATGCGGCAAACATTAAATGAACACAAAGGAGCACTTTGCATCCCTTCTTATGGCGAAATTTTACCGCTACCACGACTGCAGAGCCCAAATACCTTGCAAATCAAGCAAGGGCTGAAGCGGAGTCACAAAGGCGTAGTATGTAATCTGGATTACTTCGTGAACCAACCAGAATGCTTTTGCTCATGGGCGTCTGCCTCAATGCTCTACACTTTGTTATGACTGTCTAGGATGGCGTCGCTTATAACTTTTTACGATGAAGGTTGCGCCATCGCCTGCGAAACGCATATTTCTCCTAGTGTCTCCTACCGCCAAATTCATTGATTCACGGATTGTCAAAGAGATGGGAGGTGTAAAGTGGCCGAAAGTGGGAGACAGAGTGTGCCTGTTTCTCAGGCGGTAGCGTTGGCGAACCCTCCAGTAAGGGTTGCCTTGAAAAGGATATAGTGCGATTCAATTCACAAGTTTAACAGGAACGTTTGCATTATATCATGAAGAATGTAGGAGAACAGATACGCAAATACAAAGAATACATAAATACGCAAAAAGGGTTTAACATCTACCATCAGTCACTACACGAGATTGATACGCTTATGTAATACGATGGTGGTTTATCCCTCGGTATTTGTGAGGCACCACTTTTGTGCTTTTGAATTAGCCTTCTTTCATCTTGCTGGGTGGGCTGGCCTTTAGGTCATGGCAATAGCCCAAACACCTCCTCCGTGCAGAATATGCATCCTGCCCAAGTATTGTGCCTTCTTTCGTATTTGGGGAAGTCTCGAGACGCTACATTTATGCAAGTAATAGCGCATATAAGTCAGCCCTTACACTTAAGAATATTCATTAGCAGGTTTCATCACCGTCAATATATTCACCCAAATTTATTCCCAGAAATTAAACAGATGGAATACTAAAGCAAGATTCTATGCACAACCCTAAGTATGCATTTTAATGATGAAAGCTTGCAATTTCAACTAGGACTATCTACATAGACAAATTTGAATTCCTTTACTTCAATTTTTAACAATATGACCCTGTAGGTGTTTTAGTTTGTCAAGTGCCACGATAAAGTTATACAGCTCACTTTTAACTCTTGCTTGGAACAGTACATGGGATTTAGACGTCCCCGCAGTAGATGAAATTAAAATTTGTTGTTACGGTTCTTGCTTAATAGTTCAACTTAGAAAAAAACATCTAGCTGGTACATAACCTGATTGGGGTCTGTATTTATCATCTAACGCCAGTTAATTATTGCCAATTGGAAGGCGGGAAGTAGTGGCGACACTGCTTTTGGGTATTTTTAGGGGAAGTAGGAGGCCGCCAAATGAGACTACAGTGATGCTCTAAATGATAATCGCAGCGATTCCTCCACGCCCGAAGAGTGAGGATCTTTGCATCTCCTTAACTCAAGGTCGTAACCTGTGCTGATTGTTGAGCGTTGGGACTTAGGAGGAGATGGAGAAAGGGAAGGGTGATTATGCTTCCACGAAGTCCTTTTCAACTTCTTCATTCCCTTCCCTTTACTCCATGCTTCCTTTGGGATCGGAAGCATTTTCCGATTTTGAGTCGCTTATAAGATTGAGTAGTTTAGACGTCAAACTTGACTACGAAACCAAGTTATCTGCTAGGTAATGATATCATCCTTCTTGAAACTTCTCAATACGCAGTAGCTACCACAACATCAAAGAGCTGTCGCGCCCAAGCTCCTCTTGAAGAGGTCAAGGAGGTGGATGAAATTAGTTAGGAAACGGAAAGTGTGGGCATAGTGGCCTACCAACAGAAGTTGCATGAATGGAAATGGAATATAGCTGAGATGTTGGCCGAAACTTGGACAGGCAAGAGAATGTGAACATCCACCCCCCTTTATCTCTTCCCACATTCAACGTTACACGTCATCCGCCTCACATGTCTTCCGGTGGGTGATCAGCCAACGGTGCATTTGTGGGTCTTTTACCCGCGTAGCGTAACATAGCACAACATATAACAGCCAAAAGAATTTTGCCCACCCACTCATCTGCGGTGATGTAATACTTGCAGATAGATGAGTGGGCGGCTCGTTGAAAGCAAGTCAGTCACGTGGCTTGTGCATATTGACGTCAGGCCAGCCAGCCAACCAATCCTATCGCTCGACATGAAAATGGCGTTTCGAATCAACCAATGAGGATTGAATTGAAGGGCTTTGTGTTGGTTGACGCTACGCTAACAGCTAATGGCAGTCGTAGTTTCTGCATGCAGACACCGCTTGGGGCTGGGCAATCGAATGATTTGATATGCGGTGTGTGTAGGAAGTAGTAAGTCCCCTACCGTTATTAACTTATGGAGCAGTTGAAATATGCCTCAATCAGTGTTCTTTTATCAGATTAGTCCAGTTTCTACTGCCTACCTAGTGAGATAAATGCGTGTGTACCTTCCCTTATCCTTATAACATGGTTTAATTGTTAATTTGGTTGCGTTTGCGCATCTTGTAATAGTAGGTGAGTCGGCTTCGATACTAGTAACAGGGAAGTGAGGTTTGTGTTGACTACATTTTTTTCCTCTCCACCACCCTGTAAGTAGAAACAAATTGTTCCGTTTTACATGTTCTCTCCCAAGTTATTTAGTGAAGTCTGGTTTCACGCATTATCACTAAGTCAATTGTCGTGATTTTCGCTATCTAGTCGTTAGGCCGCCTGTACTAACTCAGGATGCTCTTTATTAAGTTCTCTCACACGTCGATCGGAAGACAAGGCGTCGGCGCTGAATTCTCGCCTATTGTTTGTCTCGTTGGGGGATGCGTTGAATGAATTTAAGCCGCAAGCCGAATAAACCTAGGCCATTGCAATTGGCTGCGCGGTTTCTTGTGAAGAACTCTAGGAGGCTCTTCTCTAAGGTTGAACTAAGAGAAATGCCAATACTTCAGCATACATGCTTTGAGCAAGATCGAGCCAAGATGTCGGAGACTGTGCTACAGAAACCCTCTAGTCCAGCTTGCGTCACTGTCAGATGAAGGGTGCCAATACGATGACTCCGTTGCATACATGAAAACAGAGTTGAAAAGGTTCCGGTTCGTGCATTCCTTGACACTGCGCCACTTGCGTATGAAGTACCACTGGCCGCCTATCATTATGATTATTGATGCATGTGGTGAATTGGGCCACGTGGTAAGTAGGAATGGGAGAACGCGAGACACACCTGACACTTACTGGTGCGTGTAGTAGCGCAACGAAGGGGGTAGTGGATCTATAGCTACGATGACATAAGCAGCTGATGCTTTTCACCCCTCTTGCAGCCTGCACGTTCCTTACACCCTGCCATGCAAACACTCGTATTGTTTGGAGCCCTGCCTGATATCTCGGCCGAGTCAGACTGATGTGCGGTGCTTCCGCTGCGATAAAGTGTACCCCCGCGATTTAGCGATGCACAATGCGACTCTTGAGAGGCGAGTAACGCAGCATTTTGTGGAGGAGCGACGGAGTCTTGTAACCACCTGCAACGCCTGTCGGCATCCTGCCCCGGTTCTGCGCGCCTGTCAGCACTGTCAGTTGAGCGTCTGTTCCAGCTGCTGGGATTCGCATTACGCCGAGGTGATTCCACTTGCTGCTAGCTCCTGTTTCTCTTTTTTATTTCCCATCTCCGAATTCTCTTCCTCGAACTTGATCTCACTTTTTCTCACAGACCAATTATGTGGGAAACTGACGCGATTAATGATGAATCGCGACGCTTCTTGATACCTATTTTCAACGGATCCGTTGTTTTAATAAGTCACAAATCATGTAGTAGAATGCGTCAACAGTTAAGCGATTTCACTTTATCTTTCAGGTGGTTACCTCCGTGACCAACTCAACGCGTACATTATTAAAAACGAAAAAAGACTTAGAGGAGATACGCAATTCACTGAAGGCTAAGCCCTGTGGCCAAAGGTCTTACTTGAAGAATTGCATTAAACAGGCGACGCTGGAGCTTAAAGACGCCTGTGATAAGTCGTTGGATCTCAATACCACAAATTTAAATACTATTTTTGCTGGGCGTCAGGATGAGTTAGTGGCTCTTAAGGAAGCCACTATCAGAACAGGAGAGCGTATTGCAAGATATGCGTATCGAGAACAGCTTTTTCCTCAGATGGTAAATATAACATTCTACTTACTGCTGCTTGAAACCTTCTTTCAGGCATTAGATGGTCTGTTAGACCTGAGGGAGAAGCTAAATTATGTAAGTACTCTCATGAAGGATATACATGAAAAGGTGGATAGATGTCAAGCTAAAGAAAGGTTACGTGTCGGCCACTCGGTAGGTTCACACCTTACAATAATTTGTTTTCATGCATCTTTCTTCCACCCTTCTCCTTTTCGGGTATGTTGCAAAAATGTTATTTCTCTTGCGTGTTTAGTTAACTAACGCACTGGAGACCTTGTCACTGATCGACGTGACAGATCAGGAAGTCGATGATGATCATAGCAGGTGAAGTCGGTGATGTTCTTTTTCTCCTCTTCAAGGTGTATGGATAGATAATCCAAAAGCGGCTTCACTTTTTCGACCCTTACTTCAGTTGTCCAGACGAGGTTTCAGAAATCGGCAGCGTCATCGACGATGCCTCTACGGGCAAACAGGTCTTTGTGGGCGGCGTCTCCGGGAAGGTAAATTTTATGCAGTTAGGGGAATACTTTTCGCGTTATGGCTCTGTGAAGAACTCCTTCGTTTCACACCGCAAAGGATTTGGCTGTATTACCTTTGCGAGCGAGGAGTCTGTGCGCAAGGCCATCTCCCAACGCTTTCAATCTATCTGCGGCACAAGGGTGGAAGTGAAAGAGTATATTACCAAGAAGAATAAGTATGTCTTTTGTCACATTATTCTTGTTCTAAGTTGAAGAAAAATTGTGAAGTAATCGGTGGTGCAAAGGTTTTATTGGCTTACTACAAGCGTCACCTATATGTGACGCCCCCATTTTCCTATGCAACATCCGTGTCTTACCACTTTGGGACACAAATACAAAGGTGACGGATGTTACCACGACGCATAATTTTGACTGTTTTCAAAGTCATGGTGTCAGGACATGGAGTGCGTCAGTTTAAACTTTAGTCCCGAATGAGGAGTCGGTATCATCAAATGCACTTTTCCGCCTAAAAAAGTAAGAAAAAAGAGGCAACACACGCGTAGAATAAATTTTAGCATTTAGCTAAAACTGGTAGCTTTTCCTGTCTACATGGTAGGCTTTCTTTAAATGAAAAAGGTGACCAGTATGCAAAAGGTTGTGCGTTCCTCCAACCTTTAGTCGCGCTGCCTTGAAGACGGAACCCTCCACAAAGGGGTCACCATCTCTACACCTGTTAGAACAAGAGAAGGTCTTCATCGGTGGCATTTCAGCCGACATCACGGAGGCCTCATTGAAGTCTTCACTGTCGCAGTTGGGTCCGGTTCAGAAGCTTGATATGGTCCCTCAACGCGGCTTTGGCGTAGTGGTGTTTAGTGAACCCCAGACGGCTGAATTGGCTATCTTAAGGCATTGGCACAACGTGGACGGTAAGAGGGTGGAATTGCTACCCTTTGTACCTGATAAGAAGGCTCGTGATGCTCTAAAGTAAGTCGTCTTCAATTCCATCCCTACTCAATTTGAGCCTTAACTGGGGCAGTCACTTTTTACCAGAATGTCATGAATTGGGAGGACATTCGTGTCCGCAGTTTTTCCAGAATAACAATGCGAAAGCCAAGTGGGGACTTTTTACTTTTAATTTGAGGAAAGAAGAAACTGGTAGGGAGAGGAAACTACTTTCGTTGCTCGACGTTTATAAGTATATACCGGGTGTCAATTAATGTCTGGAAGGAGGAAGCCGATAAATTCGATGTGGTCCGATTCGGTCAGATTTAATCTATTTCACCATGATCATGGCCCCTGCGGTCAACTAAAGTGTCTATGGATGACAGGTTCGGCCATGATTACAGAAAGATCGGTATCTTGAGTAATTTCACCAGTGGTTATGCGTTGGTCTCGGGTTCCAAGCTCTGCCCAAATGTTCTCAGGGTGGCAAGACTGTCGAGGCTATAGGCTGGGAGGCACCCCTGCCACCACAGGTAGAGTCGTTACTAACGCGGAGAGGTACCATCGCAAGTTTTGCTTAGAGGCTTGGTGTGCCTTCATCTCTGTAAAAATAGGGCTTGAAGTCTGCTGTTGATGGAGATCAGTAGCCGGTAGTTCGGATCCCGAACCATCGTTGACATGAGACCGCACTCATCACGCAAACCATTGGGTACGATTTAGATTACCGATGTGTGGAGGAAATGAAAATGAGGTGTAGAAATACTCAGAACATCATGAACCTCCGTTCAACTTGACCAATGGTTCATTTTCTGGGCATTCTACTATTCACCCGGTTAACCATTCGGAAACTTGATCCCTCATATTCCCTCCCCAAAGGTATTTGGATGTTGCGTTGAGAACAAGTAACGCTCGTAGATGAAACATATTTTGTTTAAATTTGACCTTTTGCGTCTTGAGTCATCTTGGAAGGTCTTTGACATCCCTACTGTTAAAGACGACGCTTAGCTGTTTACGTTCGAAAAGGGTGGCGAACTAGAGACGTAGGTAGAATGTTGTAGGACCAAAAGAAATACAAGCGTACGGCACTTAGACAGCATAATATGCAAGATGGTAACAGATCATCGGAAGGTGTAGCGTCGTGTTCCACTTTACAATGCCCCCCTGTGACATTTAAACGGATTGCTGATAATTTTTTTCCACACCTTCCAGACGAAGTGCTTCTAAGCCTCAGGTGCAGATGGATGCGGCGGATAAGTCGAGCTCAAAGTCTCCTTCGTCACCTCCCCTTGCTCCTCCATCTCCACATACACCTGCACCACCTCTGGAGGAGCGACGGAGAATTTTTGTTGGCGGTCTTGCATGGGATACGACGGCGGATTCGTTGAAGTCAGCGCTGTCGAAACTGGGTCCAGTACAGCGGGTTGATATTTCCCCCAAAAGAGGTTTCGCTATCGTGCTCTTTGAATGGCCTGAGACGTCTCAAGTAGCCATCACAGTCCATTGGTTCATCGTTGACGGTAAAATGGTGGAATTGCGACCCTTCGTACCCAATCAGAAGTTTGAAAAGTCTGCAGAAGAGCAGAAAACTCTGTAAGCAATCCTCTTATATGATTATGTTTTGTCATCATTGTGTGTGAGTAGAGGGTGGGATAGTTCACCTCTGTTTCGGTTCTGGCGACTTTTCCTTCCACACTGGGATGTTGTGAACCTACGTGAGGGTAGTTCGAGGTGGATCCACCCATTCGACTTATTCCCAGCAGTTAGAAGTATGTGTGCAGTGGATACCACTGTGGACCGGTGAATTGAACCCGCCCTGCGTATGAGGCATGGAGATGGGGAGGAAAGAAATTCTATGAAATGTACCTCGCTTCTAGGAAATTCTTCGTTTTGGGCCCTCTGCACTGCTGTAGCGACTTTGTGTCCTTTGGACGTGTCAACAGCGACGATCTTCGTGTCTGACAGCGTGACTTTGGCCTTGTGCCAGCGAAAACTTCTGAGCGTAGGAGATTGGGACATTCTGTAATGCCCTAGCTATTGACAGTACTTGTGGGATAGACGGAGGGAGGGCAGCGCCTTGATGTTTTCTCTCTCTGTGACCATCCTTACTACCAAGCTATTAGAAAGAGGGAGGGAGGAACCGGGAACAGGAATGGGTCTTTTTTGATCAACCAGACATTTTGAAATCATTCATTTTCATTTCTTTTGCCTTTTTCATCCCCTAGGGGTCAACTTGCTTCGACTAGCAGTGCTGTGGAGACTCCGTAAGTCACTCTTCCACTTGGTGGTTGTTAGGGTGTCACTTGATCTTGCTGACGGTTGGTAGACGAGGAGGTGGAACTGTGCCGCTAGTATCTCGCCTTTTCACTGTTGTAGAGGCTCCGCAGGTGATTGGCCCCTGGAGGACCTCTCTCATCGCACCCTCCACGTGGAGGGCATCGGCAAGTCTATTAGCGAAAGCATATTAGGGATGTACTTTTCCAAATATGGAGATGTCAAGCAGTGTCGTATCGCCAATCAGCGTGGTTGCGTGGTGTTTGGGAGATCACAGGATCTGAAAAATGCCCTTAAAGCCCAATCACACAATCTCAACGGTCAGAGGCTAGTTCTCATTCCTCCATTGAGTGAAATGCCTAAAACCAGGTAAGTTTGCGCGTTGTCAAACTTGACCGTTGGTTGGGGATGCGGTCAGTGGTCACACCTCCGCCCTGCTTTGTAGTGACTTCGGCGCCACCCGTACCAGCGCTGTTAGCTCCATGGTCAACGCGCGGAAGTTGATCATCCAAGGCCTAGGTGAGGGTACAACTCACACAGTCCTGCGAGACTACTTCCTCAACTATGGTGCGGTTGACTATGCCAGTGTCACTGGTACAGAGGCCTGGGTGGTATTTAAGAATGCCAAAACTGTTAACTTAGTTTTGGCTACTCAACCCCACTTTATTAGAGGTAGGCAGATTACTCTGCGTAAACCCGATGGAGGAGATGCACCTTTGCTTGGGTAAGTTAAAAAGTTGTTTGTCAAGAGGTGACAAGCTCACTCTTGTCATCCTTCAAAAGTGTGCTTTCTCATCACTTGATGCACATTTCAGTGCCTCCACTCTCTCACTCGGTGGTAAGGACGAAGCACCCGCGCAAACAGGTAATGTGGAGTGGGATGCTTAAAAACTTGCTTGAAAGGGTGGTGGCAATGCATTGATAAACATCGTTAAGTGGCTTTTTTTTTACTCTCAATCATTCTCCTTTTTTGTTCCGAAAACAGCGCCTCAATTGGGGCCCCTATTTAACCCGCACGTGCGCATTTCGTCGCCACGACGGGTGGAGAGTTCAAGCTCTTTGTCCAGCCGGAAGGGCAGGGCCGGAGGTTCAGGGAAGCAGCCTCCTCCTCCACCATCTCGTAAGCGGCTGTAACTACTGTTGACTCTCGGTGTAATCGACCGGGGTCTTTGTGACTGTCAAGTATGTGATGGCGCTCATGGCGGTGACACTATTGCCCCCCTCCCCTAAATACTTATTTAGCATACCGGCGCACACTTTCTGATCCATTGATTAAACACTCGTTGCTAGTAGGAATGACCTTCAGAGGTGAAATTTATGCTACTCGTTATCTTGGGTAGCATGTTGGAGGCATTCACGGTGCAGAGTGTTTGCCTACAGATTGCTAATTTGTGTTTACATTATTAATGGACAGGTGGTGTCGCCGTTATCGCCTATTTTCTGTTTCTCTTTTCGTACCTCCCGTCTGTAATTTTCGTTTGTCCTTCCGTCTCGAAGATTAGTAACTTGTTTTGTGGTGGAGGTGTCACCTCGCTCTAGTTTAAATGAACTGGTCTGCCCTTGCGATGAATAAAGCCAAAGATATTCTTGGATTGGGTGTTTAAATCGACGTGAATGATGAATGTCAGTATGTCAGTTGGTAGGAGATCTTCGGACGTATACGTGGCTTATTCTGACTTGGGCGGGGATCACGCTTTCCCAAATAAAATAAGTCTTGACACATGTTATAGGGTGGGGGGGAGTAGTTGCTGGCAGGTGCTTCTGCGGTCAGAGCCCCTACAGACCCGGTATTTAAGAAAATGAGGGTTGGGGTAGTTGGACAACCTCCCCGGTGTCGCCGAGCGGCTAGGTGTAAAGGGAAGGCGAACAAAATCATTTAGCCGGCGGGGTGGTCGTCAAAGCCCATCGGCTGATTCCGCTGTAGAAGCTCACAGTTGTGTAGACGATCGCCGGATTTTAACATAAGCCGATGCAATTCATGTACGTGTGCAGATGAGGGGACGTTGTTGATCAAGGTAAATTTAGTGAAATCTGATTAACCTATGAAGCTAATTAGTTCTTAAATCCTTTCCTTTCCATGGGTACTTCGCGATGCAACGGTGTGAAAATTGAGATTAAAAGTCAAAAATGAAAAACACATGCCCTTATTTATCAAGCAAATTCTCCAAAATTTCACTCGGCAAAAGTTTTGGCCTACATTTGGTAGTTAGGACATTTTTTTGAGTGCCTGCATGGTCTTAAAACTGAATCCTCCCTCTGTGCATTTCAGGGCTCAATCACTCTTAATTATTCATAAAAGTCATTTTTAATTTAAATCACACTTTTTACAAGGCAATATATACCTAAAAACTGCCTTTTTAAAGATTATAAAGAAATATTTATTGCACTTCAAGGTTCAAAGTAGCAGGAGCGTGCTTCAGTTTCGTGTGTAGACTGGCAGTTCTTTCAGGGACCGGAGCAGGGCCTTTTCGGGGGCTGGAGATATTCCCAGAAAAACTGTGGGAAGCTTCTGCGCCATCACACAAGTAGCATCAAAGGGCCTAGCCATGGCTACCTCCATATGTAACACAGTCTTGTTTATCAAATGTCTATTTCGCGTATCCACTTGGGATGCTCAATATGGGAAGTTGGAGAAATATCACCAAATAAAAACGTGGGATGAGGTACAGCAGAGTGTCTCCCTAACCCCATTCTAAAGTTCACAAATTTTGCGGTGGTCTGAAATTTTGCATTGTTTTAGAAGAGTAGGATTGTCTTCCGACTTACTCCCTAGTCCCGGCCGTCGTGACTCTTTCTTGCGGTCCATGTACGGATCTCAAGCTTCAGCAATAAGACAGTTCCGTCCGCGGTCTATTACAAGTATGTTGCCATGTCCTGCTAGTGAGGAGGTGCGGTGGGTAGTCAGTGGATCGTTTTCCGATACCCGGTAATTTGTTCGTTTGTTTCAGGGCAAAATATGGAAGCCAGTCAATTAGCCAGCAAATAATGCGCTCCCAACTGTGTTGTTTTGGCCTTCGTAGCTACTTACAAGCTATGTCATGACATTCAATTATCCGGTAGCCTCCGCGACTTTCTCTTGCCAGTTAATGGGAATGGTTATCCCCGTTTCGTCCTCATTCATATTACACTCGACTGTAGGTTGCTATTCATCCGATAATAAGCAACAGCGTGTGGTTTTTCAGAAATTTGCAAGAGCACTGGCTTTTCTTCAACCGGACGCTATACCGCCTTACCTCAATAAGTTCAGGCAGAATTCTAGGCCAGCAATAGACTATGAATGATGAGGAAGGAAAGACTAGGGATAAGATGCGTGAGATGAATGGGGCTTAAGGGCGTTGGCGGAGAGTGAAGAGGTGGAGAGGAAGCGGAACCGGGGAAGAAATGAAGTTGAGCTTGGAAGAGGTGGGGAGAGAACCGTGAGAGAGCCAAAGGAGTTAGGTGTTTTGGCATCACTAGTATACAAAAAAAGGAGGAAGGTAAACTAAATAAGTTGCAATGTGGGCAGCACATCTTCCCCACCGCCAGGTGCGTGGTGGGCGCAACTCAAGACGCAGTGCTTAAGAGCGCGTAGAGTAGTGGGAGGCCAAGGCGACACCGACTGAAGAGGCGTCGGAGCAAGACATGGGATAGAAGGAGAAGACAAGGGGGTTCCTGCTCTCCTGTTTCATGGACACCAAAAGACATAGCTATTACGTGTGTATATTGATCCCTGGTATCTGCAAGAGGCAAGGAGAGGTCTTAAATCATGTTGCCTGGGGTTATGTTAAGTTCATTTTCCGTGACAATGGAGCCAGTGATTTATTTAATTTGAGGTAACAATGATAGAGCTGATAATCCTGCCTAGTCTACACTATCCTAGATGCCTAATCTAGTTTGATCTGGTCAAGTTAAGTCCGGAGTAGTCATGCCTACCACAATTTAGCCTGCTGCAAATCTGCTAAAGTGGAATAGACAACTAATAAGAGTTGTTGTGCTTCTCTACGTCTGCTGCTGCTGCTGCTCTATTCGTGTCACTGGATGAGACAGGAAGGACTTGACTTAGGCGGCCGCAATATGAACTTCTTCCTATCGGCAAGCTTGAAGAGACCACTCACAGTTCTCCCTCGGCAGGTTTAATTGACTGGTCTATCTGCTGAGACTATGCTGAAATGGCACATGGGCATGAGGGGAGAGAGGAAGAAGGACCAGGGGGGAGGGAAGGAGGGATAGTATGGCTTGCTCCTAGTTTCTACGAGTTTTATCTGTTCTCCTAGTTTTGGACTTCGGAAGTCTTTGCAATAGCGGAGTGGACCGTTGAGGGTGACGAGAAGATAAGGAGGGGGCGGTGGAAGTGGAGGAATAGAAGGAGACCGAAGGCGAGGAGGAAACGCAGTGCAAGGAAGGTGTCGGTGATGAACTTCGTGGTAGAAAAACAGCAGCACGGTGAAGTACAGTGAGGAGTACAAGGCATTAGAGTACTTTTGTGAGCGTGTCTGACGGCTAGTCCTGTGCTTGATTTCGCTGTGGTTACGACGTATGTGTTTCCACTGGCTGGCACGTGTCGTGTAATATTTGTTTGAAAGCAGAGAAAATCAATTTGCACAATGTCACTGTCAAGCGAAGGACACCCGGAATAACAAGGGCGCTGCCTTTAACTCATCATTTGGACAGGCTGTTATCGGACTGCCTTTTTTTGCCTACTCGCTGGAGCCTTTTTGCCTCCATGTAGATGTGATGACTACTGAGCTTTTGCGTGTGTTGTAAACTGTCAGCCCCTCTATATCCGATTGCATCTTTCATTTTGTATCACTGTGGAACAGAACGCGACTGCTTCCGCAGAATGTTGATTTTAGGCTTGCAGGACCTAATTGCAAATTTAACGATGACGAAAAATTGTCGCTCGGGGGCAAAAATTAGGATGATTATGCAAATTTTAGGATCTTTAGTAAAAAAGCATTTATTCCATGAATTAATATACTTCAAAAGGAATATGGTAACACTTACTTTTAAAAATGATACAAATTTGAAGGAGGTGATTAGGGAGGCGTTAAAATAGAGTTAAAAATCGTGAGGTAGCGTCTCAGTAAGTGAATCTAGTCTGTGCTGGCACATTTTAACATCGCTGTTAGGTAAGTGAAGGTGATGCGTAGTCTGTTATTCCCACCGACATGTCCAAACACCATGCCTCGATGCCAACAACATAATGCGGAAAGTGATGTGCCACTGTGTGCTTGAGAGTTGAGGTAAACATCTGATCAACTACTATATAAAGTGAAGAGTCGACAAATTTCTTAATAATATTTCGAAACATATGCAAAGTGTCGACTCTGCTGACAAGTGTTCCATGTGGCTGCACAAGAGAATGAGCTCCGGAAAACTAAACTTCCTCAGTTGTATAGAAAGTTCAATAAAGTCATTTAGGAATTGAGCATTTCTACGCCTTAGGAAAAGTCTTCTAATGCCTTTCTGACTACAAATGTCTGATCGGTTTATTTTTTAACTTTAGTGTCACTTTCTATATTTCATCAACAATATCTGTCATAAGATGCAATGATTGAATCCCTAATTTAAATAATCTTTAAAGCAGAAAAATAATGCAGGGATGATGAATGAAAAAAGGAACAGAGATTACAGATAAAATGAAGCGCAAATTAAAGCCCTTAGTGAAAATTATACTTTCTGGGAGGTCGTAATTTGATTGGGTTGCGAATTCGCGTGGTGGTTGGTAGAGGGGAAGCGCGATGTTTGTTTCGCCTCAAATTGCTGTGCTAGCATTATCGTGCATGATGTCAGTAATGTCGTGAACTCAACCCCTAGAGATCACTTCAATATCTTAAACATGCTACAGATTGCTTTGTTTGCAGTTGTATTTGTTTTATTTTTGCTGGCCATAATTCCAAGGTACTGTGGTGTTTCAAAGTATATTCTTTTGTTTGTGTATAGGATACTGTTTTATGCTGTTTCTTGGCGGTTAAGACAGGTATTGCCTTGTGCAATAAACTACTCCAAGTTAAGTTTTCGTGGTGCATACCTTGTTAGGATATCTTTTCTCACCGGAGACTCAATTGTAGGTTTATTCCCCCTGTTCCCCTCTAAATGAAAATTGTAGGAGGTAGACAGGGTCGGTCTTACGAGTTGGCTCTTGGATTCAAGCGCAAGGTTCGCAGTACATTAAAATGGGCCTAATAAATTCGTTTAGTTCTCTGCTGTGCATATTCGTTTCCTGCATTCACTTCTACACCTCACCTGATGGTCTAGTAAAGATTTGGTACTTGACAAAGTGTGCTGAAAGGCCTCCTACAGATAAGCCAAGAAAGAGTTTCTTGTTCGATGTTACACTGGTAAAGCGATGATACAAGCGGATATGTGTTTAGTTAAAGTGGTGTTCTTTGGTGGTAAAATCATGTTGGATCCATCTATCCTACACTCGGACGAAGTCTATCAATCCACCACAAATTTGCACACTTAAAAGTCACAAGGCGGTGACGTCTCTTATGCTGGAGGATGTCATCATATGCAGCCACCGACAGAAGTAAGCAGGTACCACATATAACACCAGGCTGCCAGACACGAAATGTCAATTAGAGCTGAAAATGTTGTGTTGAAGCCGTTGATCCGGGCCATCTGCATGTCCGGAGATGAATTTACTTGCCAACACTGCGGTGAAACTCATAGCGAGGCAGATGACGATAGCTCCTTATCGTCAAATACACGTTGTCTCTTCTGTCGCCGCTTCCACATGTGTGGTACCTTTGTGGCGCTTTTGAGCACCGCTGTTGAGTTGAAGGTGAGTATGCAGGATGGAAGCGTGAGTGTAAAGGTGTTTGGCACGTTTTTGATGTCTCAAGAATGTAAGTTTTCTGCAGTATGTAATTTCTTTAGCCAACCTGTGGCAGTTCGAGAAGATAATCGGTGCCGAAGTAGATCTGCCTCTTGAAGTGATGGCAGAGAAGCCTTCACAAAGCACGAGGTGGTCTGTTACCTGTTTGAGTGTTGAGTTTCTTCCTCCTCGTTTGTCGAAGTCGAAATTGGCAGTGAACTTGAATCTACTGAGACAACCGATAGAGAGGTTGTGCTTCTATTTTGCTTGATAGCTCTTTCCCTAGGAGTCTTACATTAACATCAGATATGATTCGTTTTATGAGTGGTGCGGAGAACCTAATATTTAGTGTTGGAAATCTGAGACTGCTCAGTGGACGTATTGATGGCACTAATGAGGCTTCACGAGAACTGATGATTGAGCGTATGGACGTGTGTGCCAGCCTGGCGGAGGATAAAGTGGATGCCTCGCTGACTGTGTGTGGAGTTTTCGGTGGTTTCGCACAAGATGCGGACGAGTCAGCGTTCTTCCAGAGTCTGTACTCCGGTCTGTGTTCGATCGAGAAGTCGCATAACTGGCTTGCGCCAAGTCACAAGACGAGTTATACTTCGAGCTACATCAAAAAAATGGAGGAGAAATGCATTCACTTAAGCGTCTATGTGGAACCATCTAGAAAGCAGGAGGATTGTGTAAGTGTCTAAATTTGGGTGTAAATTCGTTGTTCTTGAGGCTGCTCGTGTGGCATGGCTGGCGGCTGCGAATGTAGTTCCAGCTCTGGTTGAATCCATTGGGTCGACGAAATTGGACGTGACTTTGCCTTCAGCTGCGACGGAGTCTTTCAGCTTTGTGTTGGAAACCAATGGTTTCCATTTGGACGCAATTGAACCCAAATGGGGTTCAACCAGAAACAGCGATGTCACATGGAAACCTTGGAAGGCGAAGGAAGACTCATTTACCCCTTCACCAATTAGTGATGTCTTGGTGGAGGCAGAGTCGAAGTGCAGGCTTGTGGAGGTGGCTCAGTTCTCAACCTGGGTTAGTTGTAGTGGCGATTTTGAGTGCAAATGCGGGGAATGTTGAGGTAAAACGGTTGTTTGCAGGAGAGGATGTGTTGATGAGGTGTGCTGCGCATTGCAGCGGTAGTCATGATAGTATGTTTTGCTATGATGTGAGTGCAAAGTTTGACTTTTTGATTTACCAAGAACGACAATTGTGCTATTAATGTTTCTTCTTCAGTTTTTTGTTCTTTGTTTCTGTAATCACACTAGTGTCACGCTAGCGTAGTGGGATTTCGTATATACGAGGTTGAGGTTGAAATGCCTTCGGTGATGCTGGCGAACATGCACCGACACTTGGCAAGAGTAGTCGCCGGGGTTGGTGGTGACGCTTGCGGAGGCGAACGAGGGAGGTGGAGTGGATGGTTTCGTCGACGCTGGTTTAGCACTGTTGCCACCACATCAATGAATCAACTTACATTGGATGGGCACTTTGAGGCGTTTCGGTTGGCGTTTTTGGCCTCTTGTGGTGGTGAGCGACTTTCTGTATCTCCTGTGTTTTGTTGTCATTATTGTGGGAGAGTGATTTACCTCGTCACTTACAGGTGGTATTGTGAATATATTTGCATACGAACGTATTATTGACTCTTAAGTGGCTGAAATGAATGCATGCTTTGTTCATTGTACCAGTTTGTGTAGGAGACATTCGAATTTTCTCAGTGGAAGCTTTGTCGTAGAACATGACCGCAGGAAAACGGACCTCAGAGTCAGCAGGATGTGTAATCAACAAGGGCAATAGAATTAAAGTCACTACTCGATGCTTTTCCGTGGGCAGAAGTTGGGGATGTGTAGACCAAGACAGAGGCTCTTTAGTCATTGTTACTTTCTGCTTCCGGTCTATGATTGCTGTCATCGATACAATCCACTCACCATGGTTATTTCAATTGCCTTATTGAACCTTGCTATGGGCTGACTTTATTACTGACCATGTCCTCCGTTAGAATGATGATGATGATGATGATGATGATGATGATGATGATGATGATGATGATGATGATGATGATGATGATGATGATGATGATGATGATGATGATGATGATGATGGACAATTCATCTACTTCTTCCCCTACTGCCCTTGGAGAACGGAAGTGTGAGAACAAATTGTTACATTATGTCGGCGTTTCGAAAAAAAAATTTACTACAAGGTCTGTACCTGGATTTCATACCCCTATCGACGCCTCTAGATCCGAATGCAAACCAGCTGGCATGGAGTATTTCAAAGTGGATTCACTGAAAGTTGGTCCAGCTCTACCATACTCAGTCATCCCATATAATGCAAATTACACGTGATTAAAATGAATTGGCAAAGGATAGGCCTTTTAAAGGAAACGGTCACAAAAAAGACAGCTGCGCACTTAACTAGGCCTAAAGGAAGTAATTACTACCGTGGAAGATTTCCATCTACGGGTACCGCGAATGAAGGTTGAAAATGAACATAGCACATGCTCTTTTTGAATGCCAGAACTCCTTATTTGCGTTGCATTTGTCGATCTGGCTGTTCCCCATTGGTCTACGTGGAGTGCTTTCTCTCCATTGTTACCGAGATATCCTCGCTGGCGGGGAGATGAGGTGACGGAGTGGGATGAGGACTGGTGACATTGAAGGTTAGGAGATATTTGCTGAAGGAAGTGTCTCGGGTTGAGATTGAGGTCTGATATGTTTGATGATATCCTTTGCAAATGAACGCCGTAAATCTGCTGAGTGGTTTGCGGTGAAGTCTAAGCGTCTTGGATACATCTTGCGTTGACAGACTTTGTTATTGCCTTCACATTCAGTTATATGGTTCCACCTAGCTCGTATTGAGTGCGAAGTGCCAAGGGCGCATTGTTCGGCCTCCGCCCTGCCACGCTGTTCGCCCTCACGCACTCCACTGTCATCAGCTGCTACTACTGCCTCTCTGATGCAGCAACAGCAGCGGTCATCGATGCCATCGCCGCTTTTTCTCGAATTTGCCGTGTCAAGCAGTGACTTCCGTCTTCGCTCGCCTGACACTTCGACATCGTCAATGCCACCCACCAGCTTGGTCGCGCTACCTGCCTTCCAGGTGTGCTGCAGCCTCTCCCAACGTGTAAGTGTGCTGTTCAGTGGACTGCTAGAGTATTGAGAAACTGGTGTCTATGTCTCTGCCGATCCAGTAGGTAGCCGGTCCGTAACCGTACTGAACCTATTTAAAAATCGGTTAGTTGATCAATCAACCAACCACCGACTCCAATCTTGTCAGATGCATTCCTTTCTTCGCTCATCCGTTCGTCGATGATTACATCTACTCATCTACCCATCTCTTGATCCATCCATTTACCTAACCATCCATTCCTGTTTCAAATATTCAACCGTCTTGTAATTCTAACCTCAGTGAACATTGGGATGGAGACGCGTTGATCGCTTGTGAAGTATGGACTGGCGATGTGTGTACCCTATCTGCGGCACTTGAATGACTTTGTGTGTAGATGCTGTAGCCGTCCGCATAGATTGCAGGCTTGCTAAGTTTGGCCGAATTATCCCCCTAGGTTTATTTCATTGTCGGCCAAAACAGAAATATGACTTGATGCGCTAGACATGGTTTTGCCGAAGGAAAGAAGGTATGTGGACGCATTGAAGAGAATACGAATCACGGATGTCACTTGTGATGGGTGGGATCTCACGGACTGGAGATGCTATGCTACTGCTCCAATAGTGGAGGTTTGTGGTATTAGACGTTAGTAATGCGCACTGAAGTTGATGGTATTAGCCAATGTAACCGTCTAAATGCGATGCTCAAGAAGGCGTAGTTAGAAAGGAGCGGAGTTGGTACGAAACACTTCTATTAGATAGCTGAGAGGGGGGATATCAGCCCATGAAGTAGTTGTCGTACGATGTGGAACCTTGTGGATAGATGACGGTTGAGTTTTCCTGTACTTTCTTTCCTCCGTTTATGCTATATGTCTGCTGATCCATTTCTTCACTTTCGGTGCCTTCCCATCCGTTAGATTTGTGGATTCTATTTGCTACCCATTACTTGTAGTAGTAGTAGTAGTGAGATGAAATGATTGAGCTACCACCAATGTGAAACTCAACCCATCGAATGTGGGGGTGCGTGAGGATAACCATCCTTAAAATATCTGCCGTCTAATGATAGTATATGTTCAGTTGCGACTCCCATAAGTGTCGAAAGTCGAATTCGCCTTCAAGTTCATCTGTCGGTTCTTTCGTTGCATCGCCCAACTTGACGGATCCCTTTGTTCCGTGTCTGCAGAGATAATTTGGAATCCTGGCGACATAGGAGACGAATCACCCTCAATTGGTGTGAGAGTTCTTGCCGTTTCGATTCGCCCGTTGTTAACTTCACCGATCTTCGAGTTTTTCTTCCCTGATGTTGTCTTTTAAACTGCATGCCTTTTCGGTATCTAGGGTTTCTTTCGTTACTACTACAAGTTACCCACTTCAGTCTGAAGAAAGGAAGAGAAAGAGGTCAAATGATGGGAGATGAGGTAAATGCACATGCACACACGCAGCGAAGGTGGAATAGGAAGGAAGGGGTTCACTTTTACTTATTTATGTGCGACACTATTTAAACACAAACAGTCGCGGATGCGCAGAGTGGAAATAGTGAAGGTGGACTAGGGAGGTAAGTGCACATTCTTACCCGTTATTTTGGGGCATCAGGTAGACGGACTGCCTGAAAGGAGAAAAGAAGGAGGTGGACAATGTGGTAGGCAGGTAAGTGCTCCTCTGGACTACGAATTACTGCGTGGGAACTAGGAGTAAAGTGTTCACATTCCCTCTTGAGGTGGTAAATGGAGGAGAAGAAGGCAAAGGTAGATTTGAGGTGGAATGCTATGGTACAAGCGGAAGTGGCAGAAAGGAAATAAATGTTAAATGAAGGTCATGGTACAGGATAAAATAAGGAATGGTAATGCAAGCTAAGTTAAGCTTCATCAAGATGCAGTCGATAGTGTTGTGTGGTCCAGTCTATTCTACGTCTAGTCTGGCTTAGGGCGTGAAACAGAGAACAATCCCGTGACTGTGCTTGACCCTTGATAGGGTCATGTAAAAGTGCAACCGAACAATGAACTGTGGACGCTGAGGAAGGAGGAAGGATTGGAGATAAGAGGGGAGATGAATGAAACTCGCTGAAAGGGCGTTGACGGAGAACGTGGTGGTAGGAGGAGACGGAAGAAATGTGAAACTGTGTTCGGTTGACGTGAAGGTGATGAAAACGTGGAAAAGCCAGAAGGACGCATTCTGGCGTCACTAGTATGTAAAAGAACGAAGGTAAATGCAGTGACATGCAATGAAATGCGTGGCGTACATTTTTCTTGCCGTCTGGTATGTGGGTGGGATGAATGGATCATGCCTGGTGGGGCATAATGCAAGGTGCAGTACTTGAGAGTGCAATAGACGGTGGTGGGAGAAGGAGGAGACGCCCACTGAATAGGCGTTGGAGTGGGGCTTGCGAAAGGCGAAGAGAGGAGGGCTCATGCTCCCCACTTTTGACGACGTTGAGTGGTTTAAACCCTACGTGTGCAGATTGGTCTCTAATTTCCATGAGAGAGAAGGAAAAGGTCTCATTTTACGTGACCTGGCATTCTGTCAAGTCCATTTGGCGTGACAAATGAGGCAGTGGTAGGATTGACTTGAATGGTAGAGTATGTAATCAGCTATGAGGCACGCATGGTAGAACACGTGATCCTCCCTCCTCTCATTTTCTAGGCTAACATTACTTTAGGTGCCTGGTATGCAGTAGTAAGAGGTAAGGAAATGTGGAAATTTAATATGCTGTCATGGCAATTTGACAGGGGTATTGTTTTTTTTAGCTGTGTCACAAAGTGAGGTGAAGGAGCTGTCGGCAGGTGAATTGGTCTCATCGAAAGGCTGCGACGATTGTTACAAATGCAATCTCATTTTCACCTCTATCTTCGCTTCCCTTTCCAGTCGATGGATGTTAGTCTGTGCGAGTCTGTCGAACTACGGGTCGATCCGGGTGCTCACCTCTGCGTGGTAGAGCTCCTTCTCCTTACTCGTCGTTTTCTTCGGATTCGTCGTCCTGCTGAGACGGTCGACACTGTGATATCCTCAACGGCGCCCATGTCCACACCATGGAATGTGGGAGTTCGTAACACAGCTGCAACCCTGCTAACCTACTCCTCCGGATGTCATTCGGCCGCCATGGTGTTCAGTGGCATGGACGTTTACGTTAGCAGCACCTCCAGTCATTTGAGTCTGCGTGTCAAATCATCAAAACTTGCTCTTCTGTGCGATGGCAGGGAGATCGCGGTGCTTCAGGTATTTGCAGTTTCATCTCTGCAGATCTGTGAACGCTGAAATGACCCGTTTAAAAGAGGCTTTTTTCACAGTTTACCCACACGCGATGAAGGTTGCTGGAGATCATTTAGTGGTCTGGAGGACGTTTTAATTGTAGCTGTATAACTGCTCCAGTTAGCAAAACGCCCTACTTAAGTGGCTAACAAGGGCCGTTTCTCATTAGAATTCCCTGTTATGGTCGAAAATGCTCTGGTCATCTTGCAGCATCTGCCATCATCTCCGTAGATCGTTTATTGTCGCATACAAAGTCGTTACTAAACGCTTTTCTTGTTTGTAATGCCAATCGCGGGGAAGTTTCCTCCCAGAGGTAGGCGGTGGTGGTTACACAGACGCCTCCTCGGTAGATCCATGGATTTGGAGATGTCAGCTATGCGATAGAACTGGTAGAAGCAAAATGGGTTATTTTGGTTTTTCTTTGACGACGCCATTGAATTTCCTCGTGAATTGTTTCTTGCTGAAGCCATGGATTTTAAAACGCTGGTTGCGTACAGTCATTTCTTAGTTTCAACGATAGCCGTTGACGGCTTATTGTGGTCCTAATCTAGTTATGGAACACTTTGATGAAGTGTTTGGTGCCACCTTCATAGATCATTATGTGTTGGATAAACGAATGTTGGATTATTAATTATGTGAGTCCCATTTGTTCTTCCTTCGTCAATTCATTTGTGTTTTATTGCATTCCTGGTCGTAGGAGCATCACTCGATTTTTTCTTAATAGGATCCATGGATGTAGGTGTGCTGTTCGTGTGCGCTTCTTCTAGGGCTGAAGTGTCAGCTGTTAAGTTTCTTTTTCCTCCATAGTTTTGGTCCATTCAGTGAATGTTTTCAGGGAACATTCGCTATCATCTTGTTGACTTAAAAGACGCTTAGATGGTGGTTGCGTGTTTGGGCTCAGCTCGCATCTGTAATGGCGACCGTGGAAGAGCTTCAATCGTCCAGTTTCGCTTCACTTTTGCGGTAACTGCGAATTTTATCGTCATCATTTGGCATGGCATAGAGCGTATTTTAGGCAATACCTACATATTCGAATCACGCCAAAGCATGACATTGCTTTGCTGTAGCAAAAATTTAAATTTCCTGACGACAGATGATAAAACTCTTGCGAAAAACTCCTGTGCAACTTTTTGAAGGTGGTTTTGTGACTAAAGTAAGCGTCGTCTGTTACTGTAAGGTGATGTAGGGAAATTCGGCTGAATGAGTGATAGGCAGAGGGAGAAATGTGATTTACTGCATGTGGTCACTCTCATGTCCTCCTCCATGATTTTGTCCGAGTACGTTGATTGGTTGCTTTAGCTACCCATCTGCCGCAGGCGAGTATTGAGTAGACCTTCTCGGAAAACCTCACAAAGTAGGGATGTCAGATCGATGTCGCTGATTTATTTCCACTCCCTCCTATTTCGTCGCTCTATTCAACGATTACTGACGCCGTTCAGATAGCCACCACATGTTTCAGTGCATCCAAGTGCTGAATAAGCTCATTTTTATGTTTTGACAACAACGAAAGGCAGCCTTTGAGACTATTGAATTGTCTGCATTCTCGCTTATTCCTTTATCCTGTCTATCTCTTTCAAACGTTAGATTCGTAATCTTACTAAGATTTGCTCCTATGAATTTACTGTCTACTTGTGTTGGATTTGTCCCATCTCACTGCCGCCTTGGCCGCACATTAGGTCCACCTACCTCCAACATAGCACTGAACAGGCTCATTTGTGGTCAGGATGGACATGAAAATCGCTTGTTAGAATGACACTTCCTCCTCAATCCGCTTTTGTCAAATAATTCTGTGTTTTTGCGCCTGTTTTGCGATCATGTCACTGGCTGGGCTGCGCCTTGCTTTGTCGAAGCCTTTGCCTTGTCTGGAGTGCCCAAGACATCCTTGTTTGCATATTCATGACTTCTAAAATAAAATTGTCAATGCTCCGACTGCATGAACTTGGGCAGTGCGTAATTAGTGGTCCCTACCCTGTCTTCAACGGGATAGCAAAGACGGATGTTTGATTGTCGTTGACCTGTGGTGGTTGAGGTGGACCATATTAATATAACAAATTAATTGAGTCATTTCTGAAGACGTTAGAGGGAGATGCCAGTATTCGAGAATCTGGGCTTCCAAAGAGACTAGAAAGATGTAGGTAATGTTGAAGGTCCATGGGACCAGGGCGGTATTCTGACCGGAGGTAATTGGGGAGCCTGCGTGGCTCCGAACACGGTTGAAATCTGCTTCGCTTTGCCGCATTGTTTTCCTTTGTGCTAAGAGTTGACACAGATCAAACCGAAGCTACATTACCCATTCGGGATGTAAATGAAAAAAGCGGTGGATCCTTCTGTGCTTCCTTTTTTCCCCTCCAATAGAATTTCGTACTTCGAAGGCTGCCACTCTCCGGTGCGCATCGAAAGGTCGCTTTTCAACTCACCACACCTGAAAACACCTGCATGTAAGTGCTTTTTGTGATATTTTTTTCTCAAAAAGGACAAATGCTTGATAGTCAGTGCTTTCTGTTGACATGGGATCTCGTTGGCCTTCTTCAACTCCGACACTGTCAGCAGGAAGCTTGAAATCCATTGACCGCACCGTATCAATCTGACTATTCATGCCAAACGGGGACCTTCTGGTCTATGTATTGGAAAGTGAATTTGCTTTCCAAATTTGCACATTTTTTAGAATTTAGTTAGTATTTGCGACTCTTCGTAGTGGAAAGATTCATGGGTGCACCTAAGCCATTCTAGGGCGCTCAAGGTGCGTTAGCTTTTTCGAATTGCAAATGTTTCCGCATGGTTGTGTTGTGCTGTGTTGTGTTTACCGATGTAACAGAACAATCCGTCTTATGGCATTTCACAAGGGCAGACTATGTCGGTCAGGCATCCCAGTAGTAATGGAATGTTTACAGGCTTGACATCTGGGGCTGTGACCTGGTGCTGTCGATTTTTTATGCTTTTCTTTATAAGGAACGTTGTTTGTCACCACACACGACTACTGTTACCTGTCATCCTGATTGGTGGCACAGACTGAAATGAACCTACTTATGACATGCGTGTTAACTGTCTGTATGCAATGGAACAGTTGTTGCGATTGTGTGCACATTGCCAAGGCTAGCATGTCCTGTTATGTATGTGAAATCAAGAGAATCTCTCTTCTATCTCTCTGAGTGGGGATTGGGGATTGCTCCCGAGAAGTTGAAACAACCCAATCGCTTGGACGTGCCACCGGGTGTCAATTGCTTGTTATAAATGTTGTCAGTGGAAGTCATAATAACCCCAGTCAACGGCTTGAAGAATTAAGCCTTATCTCTGTAGTTTGTCAGGTTAAACCCGACCCAGGATGGGTGGTGATTCCCCATTTCTACAATGTTCTTACAGCACCACTAATACTGACCCGAAGGGGTTATGCACAAGGCATTGTCTTATGACGTGCCAACTAGTGCATTTTGACATAGCAGAGCATCTACCTTGATGGCAATAGAACAGCGAACTCGGTGGGAACGTTTTGCCTGGGTAGTAAATGCTCTTAACTTTGTGTCATGGGAGGATTAAGTTGCGCTGATTTTAATGGAATCTTCCATTCCAACGATAGTCGACTTCTTAGAGATGTCCATAACTCTGGAAGAAAGTGCTATTGCTCGCTCTTTCTCGAGTGGGCTGAGATTACGTGTAGAAAGACTTTAAATACGCTATTACTCACCTTAAGGTCAAGGTCAAGAGGTGACTATACTTACACACGGCTGAAACGACGCAGTGACTCAGACTCAGTCTTGAGCACTTTCCGCATGCACGCATTTCTTACCTCCACAGCTCCGTGCTTGCTCACATACATGGGTCAAGACGGACCTCTGTTCTGGTGTCTTGATTTAGTGACTACCCAGTCGGTCGGGGCCTTGGATAGGCTCCAGGCCACACAAATGGGGAAACTGCAGCCCCTAACAAACATGTGGCGGATGAGATCAAAGCTGTTGTCGACGCAGTTGATGGGCCTGTTTGGTTCACAATGCTGGTAAAGAAGGCACCGTGTACTCAAATCGCCTTGAAGCACCTCTCTTGTAGCAAATATTACTTGCTACGATGTGGTTCGGTGTCGGATTGCCTTAACTCCATTCTACGCGTGAGGATTAAATCAGTTTGAGATCCTACCCTCCACAGTTCATGACTGCCAATCGTTGAGGAGTCATTTCGTGTGTGAAGTAATCTTATCGCGATTATGTTACCGAACCCGTTTGAAGCCACACGATGTCAAATTCGGTGATTTGTGTGAAAAAAATTTTTTTTTCCTACAACGATCGGTTTATTAAGAGTAATCTCAAATTTGAATTGTATTTTTTTCAGTTATCTTTTGCAGCTTTATCATCAAGGCGATGAAGTGGATTTGGGAATAAAGATCTCATTGTCTGAGTTGTTAGACAGTTCAAATTTTTTGACGGACTTACTAGGGTCCTACTCAAGTTTTCGGTCAGTGATCTCACTCCCCGTTCCATGTGAGTCAGACGAGACCGAGGCGGTGGGTAATGATCGACGAGCTGAATTTCGGCTCCAGTGGGAGCAACAGATGGTAGGTGATCGCAAGGAGTTTGTGGGGTCGCCGTTATTACCCTTCCTGTAATGGTTTGCCAAGTGCATTTGTTTCTATGCCTTCATTATACGGCACGAATATGCTTCAGCCTATCAATTCCCCATCCCCTCTACCATTCCTCCTGTCAATGTTAAACTCACCCTCATGGCATAACCCATCTGCTAAACTGATCTGATGAATGCGATTCCGGTTGATCTGCCCCCCCAACCGAGCTTAGTCAGTAGAGCTTGTTGCAGAGCGGGCGATGGTAGAGACGGGGAGAGTAAGCCTCTCCTTCAGCCATTGGTTAACATAAGTGATGCAATAGGCGATTTAAGATAAATCAACTGTAAAGGTCGTTGTGAAGGTGACTGAGCAAATGGCGCTCACGCATGATGTGAAAGAGGCTTAAAGGGCTGTCAATTTATTGCTCTCATGCGTTATGCGTGCGCGTTGAGTCGTTTGCCTGTTGACTGACTGGGTGACTTACTAGCGTGGGATGAGAAATGGCTTGTGTGTTGCAACATCTGTTGAAGGAACCATTGAACTGGCATGTCAGTGGTTAGCTAACCAAAGCGATCCATTCACGGCCCCACCCACGCTCCATAGTTAGGCATTACTGCACCTCCAGATGGCTGCGCTTTCTTACCGTGCGGTCTGATTCTTCTCCTTTCAAAGTAGACAGGACTGATCGTTCAGTCGAAGGGAGGTTCTTTCCCTACTGTCCCAAACAAACGAAAGACATCGTGTGCCTCCTATCACCTGAAAACCTACTTTTAATTGAATTTTTACGTGAGTTGGGGCGGGAGAGAGGTGGCACTGCCTCACTCTATTCTTATCCTCACCCTCCATAGTGCCCCGGTTAATACCTTCTCGTGACATCGGACAGTAGAGTACATGGGCAGACGGTTGGACGATAAAAGTGGCGGCAGAAGAGAAGGTGACTAGGGCAAGGCTGCTTGCTGTGAAAGACGAAGTGGACTCGGCGTCAAGATTGTGTCTTATTGTGAGAGGGCGGTGGGTTGTAATGGATTTGCTATTTTGGAAGCAAACAACACGAACTTATCGGTTTACCTTGTCCATCCAAATCAAATTACGCATCGCACATCAATCAGAAAGGCGTGTGTGTACACGTTCGCTGAGTGACTACTGGAGACGTGGTGTGGTTACATTTTCGCCCATGGGGCGTATTTCAGTTTGCTTTGGTATCCTAGTGATTACTAGCACACTCCGTGGAACTGGCCAATCAGGAAACTGGACGAGGGTGGAAGTATCATGACATTATTGTAGAACAACTGGGAAACTCCCAGTGCAACTTCCAAGTGCAAGCGTGTCCTAAACTTGCGGACATCCTCAGCAGATGAATACTGCAGTTGGCTTCCTTAATAAACAATTTGATTGCGATAACTTACTGATTCGATATTCTACTTATTTCACAGCAGTAGTACCTGTGCGCAACAGATTTTACTCGATTTTTGTGCGGGCATCAAACTGCTCGCTACGAGGAACTTCCAAGTGCGAAGCCACCACTACATCCACTATACTGATTAATTTTTTGGCTATTGGAAAACCAAAAATGTATTTACTCCTCGGATGGAGGCCATTCATGATCTCTCTTGTTGTTTTGCGCCCAACTAAACTGTCTGAGGTACGCGATTTTGTCCAACTGGCAGGCAAAAGATGGTGGCGAAGAACGCCTGATTCGTATACGTGACGTCGTCGTGTTCAGACAACAATTGTGACTTAGCACACATGTGCCAAAACGAGACCTCCGTTTTGTTCCAATTCCGTGTGTTTTTCATGTAAATCGTTGTATACTCTCGCACATCAAAGCGGTGAACTCCATTTATGTGCTGTGGTGAGTAATGTCTAGCCACTTTGGCTTAGTGCTCTTCAAATGTGCAAAAGGCGACCGATGGTGACGAGGCCTAATTCACTACTACCCGTGTATCAAAAGTCGATTGTTGTTGTGTTGGTTAGCCGCTTGGATGCAGAAGGTTGCTGCGCTTTAGAATGGGGATTGTTGAATCAGTCCAGTACTTTGGGGTGTCATTGCCATCTCTTCACCTGGAATTTCATGAAGCCTGGAAAAAGCAATGTGTTTTCTGTGAAAAGTTTTGACTATTTTGAAACTTCGAACAGCGGTTGGACTAATTTCAGAAAGATTTAATCAGAAGTCTCACCAGGAGGTGTTCTGACTTCTGGTCGATTGAGGAAAGCACAGACGAATTCATTTTCTGTTAGCGGGAGTAAGGGCGTTATTTCATCGTGCCATCCCGTTGGACTTGTTTCTGGAAATTGGTAAAGAAGCAGCAGGATTGTACCTACCTCCTCATCCATGCCAATGTTGGAGCAGGGTTTCGCTGAATCAGCACCATCGGGGAGAGAGAGAAACTGCAGTTCGGATTGAACTGGCATTAAAAGTGATTGGACCTTGTTTATTTGCTCTTTTTTCCAGAGAAATTCAAAGTGAAAGCACGCGCTTCACCTTCCCCTTCAACTACAACTTCTACGCCTGTTTTGACGAGGTGAGTTTTGACCTTCAGCGTATTACTAATAACACTCGATATGAGTGACTGAATCATTTGTTTGTTGATTCCCCGACCATTTTGAAGCCTTTTCTTGTGTCCGTTCGCTTCCAGGGTAACGCATAAGTCTTGCTTGTATCAGCTGTCGCATATACGTGACGGGTTCTTAAGCAGTTTTTAATAGGTGCAGTTCCCTCAAATCATCTGTCTCAAGCAGATCAGTTGAGTCTGAAGCACCCAACTAGGCATATGATGTTTTTGACCTGAGGATAATTACAGTTTACCTAGTTGAATGGCAGTCGAATTACTCCGCGTAATTGCTGACAAAGTCACATGCAAAGAATGAAACGTCTCTCTTCCAAGGCCCGTCTTTGATCCACTGGTATTCACTTCTGAGAGAGGGAGCTTTACAACCATCCCAGCGAAGGCGAATTTGCCAACCTACGGCAGGCTGTCCTTCCCTTCGCTTTGGTGCATTTGAGTCATAGAAGTGTGTAGCCGTCGTCAGACCGCGGATTGACAACTTTTGCACTGCACCCCAAGGTTATCCATCCTGCCATGCAAAAGAGGTTGCATAGCACATAATAGATTCGACTATTTACTGGGGTGTGTCTGCCTTTCATTGTTTTCTAGGACCAAAAAATGCAGTAAAACCTTCCTCCAAGCCACCTTTTCATCCCTTTGCAATCTATATCCAAAATTGTCCCAAATATTCACATAGCCTAATGATGGAAAACTGTCAGAGTAAGTGGTTCTTCCACTACCAATGCGGGGAGTGGGAGCTAAGCGGTTTAAAATGAGCGGTTCCTTAAACCACGACATTCTTGACCAGTTTGTGGAGTTTTTTAATGCTAAAACCTGGTGAGTTGCGTCACTGACTACTCATTCGCCAGCCAACTATTAGTCGCTAGCCCCCGACGAGTTCCTGGAAATAGATCCGCTCGTGGCTGAAATCTCTTCAGTAGTATTTACCACCGTGGATACAATCTCAATAGAAACTACTCCCTTAATCCTGCCCTCGTACTGTCCTTCCTTACTCTTGGTCCTTCTATCTACCAGTTTCTCAATGTCAGGCGGGCTATAAAATACGCGAAATCTGCCAATTCACCGTTTTTCGCCGAGGTTAAAGCGATGGAGGATGGTGCGGAGGCAGTGGCTCTCTCTAAGAGTACGCCTCTTTCGGGTCTACCCTGTGATCTTGTGTTCCGTGTCAAGGTATGCGATGCATCAGCCACCTCTTATTCCTTTCTTTGTTCTACCTGAGCTGCTACTTTTCCTGCGACCAACCGTGGATAATACGATCTTTGATCGGTAAACATAAAATGTTCTAATGATATTCAAAAGTTTATGACACGAAGTGTTATCCTAAGCATTACCCAAGTTCTGACGTTTTCTTTACCGAAATCGTAAGCTGGGCTTCTTTCTCCGCACTTCGGTGCCACGCCCCGCCTGGGCTATTTTCAATCTCTTGGTGCATGGTAAGGCAATAGGATGCCAGTTTAGTGTTTTTAGACCACAGCGAGTCTTTCTCCGTGTGCCTCCGACTATGATGCATCTCCAGGTAATGGTGACCACCTTTTCCTTACCATTAGACACGGTCTTGTTTTGCTACGTCACCTCGTTGAGATAACATTTGAGTCACTTAGGCGAGGAAATATAGCTCGTTAAAAGTCAAACTGAGACTCATATACTTAGTCAATTTGTATCGCCTTATTAACTACCTCCTGTCCATCTATCTGTCTGAACTGTTCTGCTTTAGGTCTATAGCCGAACGAGGGGATTGTTACTGACTTCCAGATCAGTAGTGACTCATGGTTTAGCCTAAAAAGAGCATTCAAAATAGTAATGCCGCCAGAGAACCTGCTCTTTTAAACGTTAGAAAATTGAAATGATTCTCTGTAATAAAGCAAATGTCTCACGCTGAATGACCCAGCTGTTCGACCTTCAAAGGTCACTATCTTTCATAAATTCTCGAAAAGTATTTTGTGCTTTTAAGGTGGGCATTTGTTTTGGAACAGCAGTGTTTTCCCATCAATGCGCCTCTTTCTTGTCTAGAAATTTACTCTGGAAATCAAGGACGACCCATTTGAATGCAAACTCAGCGATGATTTCATGGTAAGTCGTGTCGGAACCCCTCCTAATTATTTCCTGGCTCCCCTTCTGGGCGGGACGTTCTTTACTGACGACTTTGCCTCGTCCAAAGCTTAATGTTGGATGTGGAAGTAGTTTAAACGGGCCTTCCGTTGTGCGTACCCTATAGTCACCCTTTATGGAGCTTTGTAGTAGCATCCAAATACGGGGAAGTGTGATCATTTCCCTCCTGGAACGCTCGTGCTCGCCGGTGTCATCAACTTAGCATCCAAGTTTTAAAGCAAATTTGTGCACCAAAGTGACTTAAGCACATCACGAGTGCTTGTTACTTAGCTGTTGACTTAAGTAGCACTGATTAGTTGTGCATAATGTCATGCTTAATTGTAACGCTCAAGTTATTCTCATAAACGATATTTGACAAGCTGGAGGCTATAATATGTATGAGCAGGACCTCATGTTTCCAAGGTGAAGTCGGGATCACAATACAGTGATGGGCTCTGCTCACAAAACTCTACATCGTTCCAGGTCCTAATGGACGAGAGCGTTGAGCAACAGAAACGAGTTGCTGCACTGGTCTCCCAGCTGGAACGCAGCCGTCAGTCTCACGGTGCACCACAGTCGTCGGCAATGGCGGCGGCGGAGTTGCAGACTTGCCTAGAGCAGCTGGAGCTCCAACGTGCCGCTGAATATATTGCACGTATTCGACGCTTCTACTCAGGCTACACCATGGCCGATGATCTCTTTACGTGGAGTATGGAGACTGCCTGCCTACACGTCCTTGCTGACGATGCCTTCATATCGCCACAGAAGGTGATCGAGGAGATCCAAAGACTTGACGATGTCAGGTGAACATTTACTTTCTGTTCGTTGAATAGGTGCAGGAAATTCTTGTTTCTTGAAACGTTCACTTTGCTCCTGATGAATTTAAGGGAGTGGAAGCTTCATTTATTCCTTCACAGTCCCCGCTGCATTTATCCACTTACGGTATCGCTTAGCTACTCCCTGCTTACCTATCTACCGCGTGCAGTACCATCAAGGTGGCATGCCACCGACACCGGGTTAGCGCATAACTGGCTGTAGAAGAACTAGAAAGCACGGAAGCCATAAGTTCAGGGCCACAAACTACTAAACGTTCCATTAAATATCTTCAGTCCCTGGAACAACCTCCAGCCCTCCGACTTCAGCCAACTCTTCTGCCGCCGCGTACACCTCGCGGTAGGTCGTTTCCAATGGCAGCTGCGGGATTACTCGAAGCCCTTGGTGGATGCCACCGAGCTGACCTTGACAGGCTCTTTTGCAGTTGCAACGCGACGCTCGATGGACCGGCGGAGTCAACGGGACTGTAAAGTGAATCTGAGTCCAATCTGGCAACCTTCCAGCATCAATGTTGTGCGTTACGTCTCACCAACGAAGTTCTTCTACGAATTGTTCGCTGGTAGGCTCCTCAATGAGGTTTAACTAATTTAGGGGTTCTTTTTTTATTGTACCTGTGTCTGCAACTGGATAGACAGGTGATCTTTGCTGCTGCAATTCATCTCCGGACCGTCAATTCATTCAGTGAGAATTTATCAGCTTATTCTACTTGGTTCTACCACTTTTCTCGGATTCGTATTCCCACCCTTGATAAATCCACCTTTTCATTCGTTAACCTCGAATCCGTCTACTTATCCATACTAGGTTTATCCTACCATCTTTAGCAATTTCGAGCCTGTTTAACATTAGTTCGTTTTTCCAACACCATCTGCATCATCAGATGTCAAGGAGATGTCTTTGTGCTACGGTTCCAACTGGGAGCCTACCATCGCGTGGTTAAACCTGCGTCTTGACGACATCCGACGGGCCTCGGTGGACCCCTCTACGCCGCCGCTAGGTTGGTGGGACCGGGTACGTCTCAGCTATCACGGTCGCCTCGGATTCACGTGCGCGCGCTTCTCCTGGCTCTACTCGATTAGTCTGGATCCCTACAACGCTTACGAGTTTCTCACCTGCCAGTGGACCACCTGCACATTCGACTGGATTCCTGGTCAGTCAGCCTTTCGGTGTAGTCTTGCTGATTGAAATTTTGTTTATGGAAGCTACTTCGGGCGGAATTTATTCTGTAAGTCCGACTCTCACTGGATTGGGCGTATGTTTTTTCCCAAAAGTTTTTTGATAGTAGCTGTACTCTTTCAGACGACGCGTTAGTTATTCAGGAATATTCAGCATAACGTATCAGTCTACTAGAAGTTACTGTAAAGTGGAGCAGTTCAGGAGTTGCGCTCATTCTGCTTCTCAAGATCTCCTTTTACAAACAATTGAAAGAAATCGGACGGCTTCGATAAATGCTCTTTGAATAAGCCGATAAGTGTTGTTAGTTCCGTTGCTTGTTCCTCCCGAAAAAAAGAAAACACAGCTTTTAAGGCAGCCCGTACTGCTGCAGATGGTGGGCACCCCCACGCTACTAAACAAAAAATTAGTAGAAGGCGAAATCCTCTCACCTGTGGATTAAGACGAATACTGAGCAGATTATCTCAGTCTTTTCCGACCAAACGCTACAAGTGATTTTTTTGAACATAAATATGCCTTAAGCGTTTGGCAGACAGCGGTAAGCTTTTATCCATCGATTATTTCTGTTTGGATCGTTTCACGGTTCCTTGTTCGTCCGAGTTCTTACTGTTGACCTTGAAAGGAGGCCCTCTTGCCTCGGACGGCACTTAGTTGCACAAATGTAAGCTTTCTAGATGGTGGATCTATCAACGCTGATCTAAATCTGTTTTTTTTTCTTGGGTGCTTCTGGACGACCGGATTGATAGAATTTAGGTGGATCAGTCGTACTTCCAAGTTGTGACGCTGTGGATCCCTTCTCCGATGTACTGAAGTCTGTTTTGTCTAGGGTAACGTTGATACTTGGTCAGTATTCTCTTTACGTGAAGTTTTTGCCTCCAGAACATGGAAGAGATTGAAATGTATTGGTTTTGGAAGGAAAATTTTTTTTAACTCTAGAAAACTGTGAAAACGTTGCCTCCACAAGCTTCCAACAATGCCCCGGTTCCCATTCTTTTTTGAAAGCTTCTCGATGACTACAGTTCATTAATGCCGCTTGGAGACTTTTGTGTTCCTTGCTGATGGCGTTTTTATTGGACCGATTGCGCAGTTTTGTGCAATTCTGTACCTCTCCAGGCGAAATTGCTGGATCTGAAGAAATTTTGAGTTTTTTTTTGTTAATCATACTTGAATATCCTTGGAAGCTTGAAGAGGATTTGTATTATCTGAAGAACTTTGCGACTTTTCCCGTAACTTTTTCATCGTTTAGTACAAAGGTCTTTCCCTGTTTTCAGGTCACATCTTTGTGAATGGCGACCTGGATTTGTTTTTTCAAACAGCCTCAAAGTACGACGGCGTGTGTCACGTCTTGCAGATACCCGGTCTCAATTTTGAGTAAGAAATCAAAACATTCTCTGGTTATTAATCCAACTTTTATTCATTTCTTGCTCGCCTGCAATACTTTTTCGTACCCACGAGTAATAAGATGGTTAATTTTTAGATTTAATAGGACTGGCGTTGTGCTACTTATTTCATTTAAGTCGGTTTTGGTAGTGGCATTCAAATTGCAAGGTGTGACCTCAATTCAATGCTGACTCCATTAATGTTTGCATATCTTTTGTTCACTGAAGGGTCTCCATGGATTGGCTCTCCTTCGGCAATCAGTTCGACCATCATTCGGTTATGCCGGTCAACGGCGAAAGGTTGACTGCCGACGAGCTTGTGAGTAGTATTATATTCCCAAATCAATTATCTTTTTTTCGGTATTCCCTTGAATATAGTCAAGCTCGTAGAAGACATCTCATTCGTGTTCGGCAAAAAAAGCTGGTGTTGTGTTGGTTTTAAGGCCTAAAATATTTGGAAATAAAATTGACGAGCCGACATGAATGGACGCTGTGTTAAACAATTTGCACCTAAAAGACCCTTTTATGCACTCCATTCTTTTGAATGTGAAATTTACAACTTACTCACGAAGTAAGAGACTGAACCTATGATTAAATTACTGAAATAAATATCAACCTTCCGTGAATGTGATGCTTAGGTCAATAGTGGGTAGTCGTTTAGCCCGGAAACGCACTTGAATGTTCCTCGGAGGAGGTAATCTCAACAAGTTAGGTTTTTTTCAAAGTTTAAGCATCTCCATCTGCAGGCACAAGCATAATTTGGCATATACTAAAGAATAGACAAACGTGACAATTCCTAAGGTCCCGTATATTTAACGAGGTTGTCCTTAGGATCTACCTCTGAGGCAGACAGGCTTCTACGTTCAGCTGGTTGTTTGATGGCATCATTAATTATGCCATCGACATTAAATATCCAACTTCTGCCCAAAAAAGAGAACTGCAATAATACTGATAGGAAAGTGGGAACGTCACGAATGTGTGACTCTGACAACGAGCATATTTAAGAGGGCATTTATTAAATTCTTGCCAAACCTTGTTAGGGACTCTAAATGTACCATTATGGACATTTCCAAACATCATAATGTACTCACAGACAACTGTAAAGAAGGGAGACCCTCATCCCCGGCAAATTTGTACTTACTGCCTACTTGGGACAATTTCATTACTTGCATAATAGGTAACTTTATGTGGATGTAAACTATTTACAGGACTGTTTTTCTGTCTAACTCCTCTAACAAACATATTTTTCGTCCATGCTCCAAATTGCTAGGGCTTCTGTATCATGGTTCCACAGCGAAATCATATTATCCCATTCCCCTGTTATAAAATGCCGAGTACTTTAACCCCTTCTGGTTCCTTTCTAGGCCCACGACTCCTACGCAGTCTTCCGTGGAAACCGCCTTCTGTTAGGTCTCGTTTTCAGCGTTAACGACGTCTCCACTACTCAACCTCCGCGGTGTTTCATCTACACCAACCTGCTGAAGCTCTTTGATCGTCTTAAAATGTGTCTCTCTCGCATCTCTCGTCCAATTCGTCGTGGAGCCGTTTTTAATCGCATTCGTCCTCGAAAGCCCTTCTTTGGACAACTGCTTCAGTGAGTTTTATCCGGAAAATACAAGTATTAATTCATCTACCTCTCTTTTAACTTATACGGTCAGCTCAAATATATTACCGCATTGCACTTCATCTATAGGTCGCTTGGGGTTTCAGTACGAATGCCGTGTCTGGAGGTGACCTACTGGGTCTCCTACAACAAACGCCTAGGCGTCCACGCATGCTGCGGCGCGCTGGACCTTCATAGCACCTTCAGCGTCCACGTGGAGGGCGAGAGAGAGGCTAGAACATCGGCGGGTGCTGTAGTCTTCATTCTGCCCTCTCGCAATCCGCAGAGACGTATTGCACCACAATGGAGTCTTCAAAGGGTCGATGCAAGGATTCTCAACTGTCGCGCGTGGCTCCTGGATCGACCGGATCGAACTGCGTTGCATCTAATATCGGGTGCTGACGGGGTGAGGAGGATGCCTGCTACTTATATCACTTGAAGCCATGGAAGTACAGCACTTTTCATTTGGGAGTAGTTCATCGACGCCTTTTTCTGGTTTTTTTGGTTTAGGTTACACCATCATATATTTTCCGGTGAAGACGGTTTTGAATATTGGGTTTCATGCGTTTGTAGCTCCTGAGTCGACTTTTGGAGAAGTAGTAAGGTGCACGAGTCTGGAAGTAGCAAGAGTTGCCAGCCCATTAGCTTTGATGGATGTTAGAACGACCCAATCTTAGTGCGAATATCCTTTCTTTTCCTTTAAACCTCGTTCTGGATAATTTCTTTGAACTGCTCTTCTGCTTTAGGCATCATAACGGCATTGGAGGGCATTGGTATTAACTACGTTACGGCAACAATGTTTTTCAGGCTCTGTATGAAGAAGTCCAAATTCACCCATCAGTGGGATTTATTTTGTCCTGCTACTACCGCATTTTAAATCTCAATCGCGTTTCGCATGAAAGTGGATTCACTGATCTGGTTTCTAGCTTAACTTTGGAGAAGATATGGGAAGTTGCTTTATCCTTAACAACGGAGGTGGGAGACTCAAAGGACTTGGGCAGTCAAAACTGTTATTGCTTCAAAATAATTCGAAATTTCCCAACCCTTTCCAATGGTATTCATTCTTTTCATCCCCTACAGAGTTCAGTTGACCAAGATAGTCTCCTCACCTCATTCCCACCCAACTCTGAATTGCTAATCTTCTCGTCCATCCGTTTTGAACGGGAACTTAGGAGCCAAATGGACCTGCCAGTCCAACCCGTACGAGTTCGAATTCCTGGTCTGGAAGGCTTCAACGAAGAAGCTAAGGAAGACACCGGCCCTGTGGAAACTGAGGACACAAAAAGTTCTGTAAATGAGGACTCTTCTTCGGTTTCCCCTGAACGTCGTCACACCCCTAAAATCCAGCTATCTCATGAGGATGTGAGCTTATCTAACAGTGACCGCTTATAGGTTACCAGCAGCGTTTACTTTTATTTATGATATCTCTTGTTCTTCACACAGCTGGAACCCGTTCATCGGGTGATGGTGGAGAACCCCAAGATGCGATGGAATGAGACTAATCGCAATCTCGTCTACACCATGATGAACATGTACAACCACGCGCAAACCCTCAAAAAGAACCTCTCAGCGCAAGCACTCAAGGGCATCTCCCTTGACATCGCAAATGGTCCCACGTGCGTTGGCAACAGTTATAACATCTTACTCATTCTTAAGCCTTCAGTTAAAATCAATTGTACTGACTCTCATCCAGTATCCCATCACTGAGCTCATCGCAATCACGTAACGAAGACGATAGAGCGTCGATATCCTCCCGTGACAATGGCGCGGAACCTTCTAAGGCCTCAGTGTGTATCGATGCAGGCACGTTGACGGAGGAGGGGAAGGTGAATGAGCATTCGCCGACGTCTTTGTGCATGAATGCGACGGGGCCTGACGCCTGGTCGGAGGTGCCGATGCTAGCAAAACTAGTGAAGGAGGCGGAGACGGCGAAATTTTATGCCTATTGCGAAGAAGTAAGTAGGGTGCTACCGTGGCGTCTCAATTTGCCCCTTTTACTTGTGTATATCGCTGGGACAATGTGAAGGTCATTGTATAGTCTTATTGGGTGAATTTAACGCAGATGTTCATGTGTCCGCCCTCCTATCAAGCTCATGCGTGGCTCTCTTCCGTTGAGCATATCTACCTGTCATAGTAGTCATTACTTTCGCTATTGCAGATATACTTAATGAAGTCGCACAAGCTACTGATTCTTCTTTTAAGTAGCAAGTTGCATCCGTGCGTAATTTTTTTTCTAAGCGGGGCAAGAAATCTAATGGCCTGGGAATTAGATAAATTCTTGTACAGTATCTGTGACTTGGTTTTTGCCTCACCGATTTTTCTCTAATTTGCTTCTTACCCCACTATAAGCACTAACGCCGCGTGACTGAACGCCATTTGGCTGTTTTTTTAAATCCTCCCTTCCCCTCATTTTAGTTTAGCCTATAAGAAATCTGTTGCCTAGGTAGTCTTTAAAGTTCGTCATTGGTGTAACGAGGACAAAATACGCTGAAGGTCCAACTATGGGGACAAAAAAATATCATTATGCAAGATTACGAATCATGAAGTCACAAAGACCTGCGGAATTTTTATCATTTTTATAATTATAATTCTTTCAACAAACCCACAATTGCTTACACTACTCACGCTTCCCATACAAGTGGTGTATGTTTTCTAAACCTTTCGCTCTGAAACAATCAGGAGCCTAAGCAGCCGGATGTTTTGGACCAACTTCAAGGCCTCTCGCTGTGTACTTCCAGCCCCGTTCTCTCGCGTCAGTGGCACATTGAACTCAGCAACTGTCAGGTTTGTTGACGCCCTAGCTTTTAATGCCTGTTTGCCTTTTCTCTGGTCGAGGTCGATCAGTCATAGTTATGCTTAGATGCAATAGCTTATTTTGTCTTTCAAAAGAGGGGAGCTTTTTATCGCTTTTTTGCCACTAATTAGAAGTGATTATCACCTAAATTAGCTTTATTGCGATTCTAACGCCTTTTGCCCTTTTGCCCAGGTTATGTTAAAACCGAACGATTGTGCAGGCTACGTCATCGTCTCAGCGGCGAAGGCGCGACTGGACTCGGTCGAACACCCGCCTGTCTGGCGCGATGCCCGTCTCCTCTCCAAGTCCAGTCTCATAGGCCAGATGGAGTGCATGCAGTACTACGCTACCGTTAGTAGTGGTGGTGGTGGTGGTGACGTAAGTTGGCCTTGAAATTTTATTCCTCCTGAGTGCTGTCTAAGTGGGCTATATGTCTTGACTAATTGAGCTTCTTTTTAGAACTCGAGCTGAATTCTTGTCGATAAATATCGCTTTTGGGGCGAAAGGTTCTGAAATTGGCTTACTTTTGGCTACATCAGTTGTGCTGCTAGTTTACACAATCTACGTAGTGATGTATAGGTAGCACTAATATGGTGGCTTCGGTGTGGAATGTAATAGGAGGACATGAATTTTAGCGTCAGAAAACAACTTATATCTGCTCATGGTGAATTGGCAGGATGCGGAGCGTCTCTATCAGTAAGCTACTTATTTCCCCAATAAATAGCGTGCAGTTGAGGTCTATAGTGCCAAAAATTAAGAGTGGGTGACTATTATCTTCAATCAGTTACTCATGCCCGTGAGTAGCGCCTGGAGAGTGTGATTCTACATTTCCAAAAAAATGGGTGAGTAAAAAAGGCAAGACGAAGGTATAGGGTATCACCGCTCTCACGCTACTCTTTTTTGAAATCACTAACATCACTGGGGTGGCCCTCAACACCCATCAACGCTTGCTAATTACTCATATCCCCAATTAGTAGCACGGACTGCAATCGTCCAGCTGTACTGGATGTGCGATAAAGTGCAGACAAAGTTGAGCTGTTGGACTGCTTACACCCTTAATCAGTAGCAGCTTGTCCAGGTGAATCATCGTCGTTCTATCTCCCTTTCTCATCACAGCTTGAGGCCTCCACACCGGATCAGTGGTTGTCATCCGCGGACGTTCGTGATTGGCAGCGCTTGGGCGCAGATTTCGGTCAGGACGCGCTTTCCGGCCGCCCCGAGGTGGTGGGATCCGGCCATGCAGTTGGTGGTATCGTCAGCGCTGTACCCTCCACCACCACCTCCACCTCTGTTACTGCCATCCAGCTCCAACGCATGGTGTCGCGCTGTGCCTGTCAGTTCGTCTATGTCACCTACGCACCGCTAGTTCCGACTAGCCTACCTCCTGGTCAATTCGTTCCTCCGCTGGTGAGCATTTCTTGCTGTAAAGCTGCAATTCATTGAAGAGAAAAGTCACTTGGTTTCTCTGTTTATTTGTGACTGTAGCTTGTTTGTTTTATCAGGCACTTACAAGCTACTTATAAGGTGGTTTGAGTAGCATGGCCTTGTGATACTTCCGATGATTTGAAGAAGGTAACTTTTTTTCCTGTGGGGATCCTGTCTAATTACTTTTCTACTATTCTTTTTGGATCTGTCTGCTGTCTGTTTTCCGCCCAACTTTTATTCGTTCACTTGTACGTTACTTATAGGTCGACTTAAGTAGCATTGTCTCACAATCTGTCTGCAGCCTAGTCTACGTTGTTCACTTTCAATAGTACTTCTATTTTCTTATTTCCTATCTATCTAGTCCATGCAATATCCATTTTCTCCCTAACTCGCATCAGATCCCAGACTAGCTGCACAGAAATTGGCCTCCTACTGTGCGTGCCATGTTGCCTGTTACTACTGAATTCTAGTGGTGATTTAGTTGATCTGACTTTTATGGCTTTTGCTCTGCCTATCTGGCGTTAGTTCTTACCCTGACATGATGTAATGTGTCGCGTTGTCTCTTGATTCTGTAGCCCCCAAGTGAGGATGATTCGAAGATCCTTCAGAGTCAGGAGGGTGCTGACACCTTCACGCTACTTCATAGAACTCTCAACCTCTGCACCAACTCGGTAAGTGGCACTGTGATTTCCACTCGCCTTCCATCCTGAAAGCCAGATTAAGAGCCACGGAATACTGCCAGGGAGGTCGTACCGTAATAGACTGTAAGAAGAAGTATTTAAAGCATTCTACACTTTGAACGTGACGTGTGATATGTTCATTCTGTCAGGCTGATTGGTGGAAGAGTTGGCTTTTCCCGAGTGTCATAGACTAGTATTTATGGGCATGAGGGCGGATCCTGTCGAGTTTTGGACCACAATGCCGAAGGAGTTAAAGACTTCAGCGAGGTGTTTACTGCCTACCAACGAGTGAAGGCCGGAAATAAATTTTTAAACCACTTCTGTCGTTGCACATCAGCCAACTGCTATACAATACTCCTACGAGTTAGACGCGCAATCGCAAACTTTTTGGCTAGGATGGTTTGGCTAGGAGTGTGGACGTCTCTGAGACCAAAGACTAACACCTCTATCTCTTCCCCTTCAGCTGCAATATAGCATGGTCTTCGACATTGTCAACAACCTTCTTCTCTACGTGGAGCCTCAACAAAAGGTAACTCCCATTGGATTTTGTTTTGGTATGTGCGTCCATTTGAGGTTTTGCTCTCTAAAACTGGGACTCATCTCACCCACCAAAGACTAATAAGATACTCTGGAACCTTTGAACAACCTGACAACGAAACTATCAAGGGTTTGGAATGCAAGTATTGTGGACAGAAAGATCATGTCGTTGCAAGAGGGCAGTTTGATGCAGAGACAGTTCTGACTTTTGTTCCGTTTTCTCACTTGTTAGAAGCGGTTTTAGACCTTCAACTGCTTCCGTAGGACATTATAGGAGATTGCAAAGGACCGTAGTTGCTTACAGGAAGCGTTAGTGCCTGCTTACCCTTAGAATCATCCATTTTAAGAGGGTTATTTGAAATGAAAACAGTCCTGTCGACTTGCATTTTCACTCCCGCCTCATTCGGTAGGAGCGATTTGAGCGCAACCGAGTGGGCCTGAGTTTGTTGGGCGAGCGGGAGCTGCGACAGGCCATCCTGCGCGACCAGGAGACGTTGCGTGGCCTCGTGAACGCTCAGCGCGTGCACGAGCGCGAGTTGTGGGCTGCGCTGCGCCTCTTTGATCGCTCCCTCCATGCCGCTCACTCCGGTTCCCCTCCTGCTGCTGCATCTACCAAACAGATCCTCGCGCCGGCGTCACGCTTATCCCCCTCCACTTCTGCTGCTATCAACGCTGCTTCGTCTCGTATGCCTCCCGCGCTGGCTGCACAGGCGGAGCAGATTCTGTGTGTTGCACTTCTTCTCCTGTCCATCCAACCATCCATTCCATATCCATCTTGAATGTGCCCATACTTTATTTCAAATGCTGATTTTCTCTTAACTCACCCCTCTACTATTACTACAGGGAACGGACTTAAAAGTACTGCATCGGTGAACATTCCATGGAATTTTTTTGTCCACTGCAGGGCCTTTGAAGAGCGAATTGGTCAGCTGAAGGCGAGTATCGTGGAGAAGAACTCGCTGCTATCGCAGAGCATAGCTCACTTTCAGAAGGTGCACGTCCAGTCGCAGCGGTTGCAGGGCGGACAGAGCGTTGTCATGGCCGGAGCCGATCCCACTGGAGGTCGCCAAAGGGAGATCCTCCCAATCTTAGGAGGTAAGTACTGCCTGCTCTGTCTCCTTTGAAGTATCTTGAAGCTGTCTCTGTGTATTGTCAACCTTGTCAAAGTAAAATGAAAATAACTCAATCACTAACGCGGTCTGTTTCAATGGAACTTCGCCCAGAAAGCACAATAGCATTCTCACGTATTTCTCCACTTCTCCCGTCGTCTAGGCAATACCAACAACACAGAGGGCAAGACTGGATTACCAATAACTCTTCGAAGTTCATCCGCTTCTACAACATCACCAACAGCCTCGGGAGCAACGACAGCTGTGGGTGCGTCGGTGGGTATCAGTGGAGCTGTTGGTAATAGCGGAGCGGAATCCTCTCCTGAGGCGACAGCAACGGAAGTCGAAGCGGAGGTGATACGACGCGATGAGGTCTGTTTTGAGCACGCGAGATGGCGCATGACCGAGGCGGATGGGCAAATCGGATTGGCCGATGTGGAACTACGCGGCTTCCTTTACGCTCGCACTCACCGACGTGACGACTCGGGCTCCCATTGGCTGCAGCTGGGATCGATGCGGGTCCACAGTCTTGCTCCAAACTCGTTTTACAAGGTTAGCATTCAATAGGTTTTTTTCGTTTCCTAATTACATCAAATGTGAAAAGGGAGGCGTATAACCTCGGGCTAATGGCCATCTCAGAATCGACTATGAGTCATCTTCGATGATCGCCACGCTTTCACAATACTGCTAAGTAGTGCTTCCACTTCCACAGGAGGTACTGCTGCCAGACTCCGGCAGCAGTTATCACCACATTGGTGGACCGATGATTCGCGTTGCTTGCACTCAGCGGCCTCCGGTTGGCGGTATCTCTGTCAAGGAGGTGATGGAAATCAGCGTCGCTCCTCTTGTTCTCCAGGTGAGAGGGAAAGTGTGGTGCTTCCATTCACCCCCTGTCAGTGGTGATGATTCTTTGACACAGGTTCATATTCTGCACAGGTCAGCAAGCCCTTTTACAATCAGCTGATGCCTTTTTTCTTCCCCGAACGCGGCAATGAGGAGGGCTCCTCCTCCACCACCGTAGAACAAGCCGATACTCTGGATCCTTCCACTCCAGGAAGTGCGGACTTTATCGCGTCGTCGGAGGACCTCCATGATGGCGTTGAATCATGGCTCAAGCGTCGCAATAGGCAGGGGAGCAAGATTATATCCCGACTGGATCCCAAGACCTGGAGTGGACGTCTGCTGAGCCATTCGGGAAGGCATTACAGCCATCGCCATCATCACCAGCAGCACCAGCAGCGTAAGGCAGTTGCAGAGGAAACTGTTCTTGAAGAGGGTGTTTTGGAAGTCAATCCCACCGTGGAGCAGTGCGTTTTTTCATTTTTAAAGCACCACTCACTTAGACAACCATAAGTAAGATGTTTTTTAATATTGCTTATCCCAAGGAGTGAACGTGGAGGCTCTGCGGGCCCCACTAGTGGTCCGGAGCTCTCGCTGCTTCCTCTCGACGTTATGAGGGTGAGTTTTTTGTCCAAGATGTCGCCTATTTGTGTTCCACATTTAGCTAAATAGTAATTCTTGTTGCCATTTCTATTCGTTGCAGGAACGCGCCCGTAGAAATCATGTCTTTCTCTACATCAAAATTCCTGGCTTTCCCATACGGCTGAGCTACAAGGTCTGCTTTCCTGTTTAAAAGAATATATTATTCAAATAAATAGATGAAATACTTCCATTATAGTGCCACGAATACGTAGCGAACGTGATACTCATATCAAAGGTCATTGTTTACTTTTTTCAGCAATTTTTTTCAATTCTGCTGCCGATAATGAATTGAAAGCGATTTGACTCTTGACCTGAAATTGACAAATATTTTTCAAGTTGGACGTCCATTCTCCAGCTGTCATGTTATTGGTTAACCCGGTTAGCCAATGGCAAGGGGAGCTAGGCTAATGAGCCAATCAGAAGAGGTGATATTTTTTCCTCACTTTGTGCAGGGTGACAAGCAGAAGAACTTGGCAGACGTGACCAATTTTGAGCTAAACATACCAATGCTGGAATATCACAACCGCCTCTGGACATGGCTCGACTTTGTCCTCGAGGTAAAGATGCGCATTCGACGTCAGTTGATCAAGGAGGTAAGTCTGATTCGCCCTTTTTACGCACTTTGCAATTACTTTTTTAAATAGTAAATAGAGAATTATCTGACCGATTAGCGTATTTGGTGATGCAATTTTCACTGTCTAGATGTTTGGTGGGTTTCTTTCTTATTACATTCCTCTTCGCAACATTTACTGACGGTTTCGCTCTTTCCCGCAGGATATTTTACTAACTGCCATCAGTTGATTCTTCAATTTCTTCTTACTTCTTTATCTTTAGATACTGGAGAGTGCTTTGTGGAGGAGACTTGTCTAATCCCCTACTTTTTTCCATTTCGGGGAGTTCGATTTCACCGGTTCTCGTCAAGTATAAGGCACTTAATGTGGTCCACTACGTATACGGTGCACTCACTCAAGCCACAAGGGGGGTAGCGATTACTCAGTCACTGAAGCGGAAATTGAAGGCCCAAGTCACACCTTCAGTTGAGTTGGGAAAGTTGTTCGAAGTCTGGCGAGCGATGATCTAATCTTCCCTTCCGAATACGTCAAGCTGTTTGATTAGCTTCTTCAATTCGTCCACTGCATCCTCGTCACTATTACTACCGCTCCAATCGTCATTAACATTGGTTTCGGTTGAGCTTAAATCGGTCGCCCACTGGACACGCGAGTTTTCTGTCGAGGATTCCAACAATCCGCGCTTCTGATTCTACAACGAAACTCGTTGTTGTTTGTAACATTTAGTTGTCTCTGTAGATATACTTTTTAATAAGAGGTACAGATGAAATCAGTGCGTTGCGAGGACACAATGGTGGAAAATGTGCATTTTGACATAGAGACGCAAATACAATTCCTCGTTAATTTCGCCCTACGTATTTATTCCTTATTGCTAATCAGTAGGCGGTGTTTTGACAACTTATTCCACTCACTATCATCTGATCCAGCTGTGGTAATCCTCTCCAGGTGATTAAGCAGAAGTTGCGCCCCCGTCGAGCGCTCTCGTGGCACATGGCCCGTCCAGCCTCCAGTGATCGCGTCTCCGCCGTAGCTGCGGAGGCTGCTGACACCGGAGTCGAAGAGGAGACGAGCCTGGAGGGACACTTTCATAGCAACAATTCCTCCGCCTCTCTCACTGCCTCCAATACCCTTGCTGCCAGCAGCCGTCGAGAGCAGGAAATTCTGAAACTCATCCTTGGGCGTCATGCCGCAGAGCATCCCGTCAGTTCGATACATCTCTTCTTTTGGAATGTAATCAGTTCTTTGAGGATTTTCAATTTTGTGCGTGGTAGCTTTTCGGGTTAAAGTTTAATCAATGTTTTTATTTATTTTATTAACGAAAAAATCTGTTGATCACTTGGGCATAATTTCGTGGACTTCAAAACAAAGAAATTTAACAGAAGAGGAAAGGAAGGCGACTTTTTCTTTGGAGTGACAATTTACTTTACACAACTTTAGCTGTCGGACTTGTATTCTGTGTAGATTCTCTACTCTTTATTACATATTCCAAAACTTCGTAATCTCGTGACGACCCCTAAGAACAGTGAGGAAGTTCTATTTCTGTAGTAGATGAAGGAGGAAATTTTAGACCTCTCATTTATTTCGTGAATTCCTCCACCATCGCCTCAAGAAGAACAGAATCAGACGCATCATTAGACTTGCGCCTCTCTTGACTCGACCACTTTGGTTTTCATCGAAAGTAGATAAAGCGTTCTTGGAATAAAGTTTCGAGTACCCGTCTTCCCCCTAGAACTGTTGAAATAAAAGGGAACGAAAATTAGACGTTAGCCTTTGTGGAATACCGAGAGCTCGGCACTTGTTTTACCAACCGTCATTTGATACCCAGAGTGATCTACATGCGTCACGGGAGTCTTTAGCTCTTGAACCTTCCGGTCCACCCGCAGCCGACGATACGGGAGGCAAATTTTTTGCGCTCTTGTTTGAATACGCGTTGATGCCGATGTGTTAGCGCTCCTCACACACGCACACACACACACACACCGGACCTTTGGGATGCTGCTCCTCCCTCGTGTCTGTTTACACTCCAGGGTGACAATTTTTTACCCTAAATTGCAATAACCGGCAATTTGCGAGCTCAAATTTGTCACAGGCCGCACTCACCTATGAAGCTTTATGTAGCAGAACTATTTACTTGCCTGGATCCCCACATTTGTCTCCTCTTTTTTGCCATCGTCTTGTCAGTTTACACAAAGATTCCAACCATAGCTGACAAAACAAACATGATTTTTAGTAAAACTGATGCGACTCCTCATTTTTTTCTGTTTTCCAGCAGCAGCCTAGCGGCCGACGGAGATTTCGTGTGTTTCGCTGAGCCCTTCCCCTTTCTAACATATTTTGTCTTTTGAAAATAAATATTCATGTTTTCGCATCCTTTTGTCTGATCTCCTGGACTGAAGTGTCATTACTTAGAGGCTAATGTGGTGATTGATTGAAGCCTCATTTTTATTGCTGTCGGGGGGCTAAGTCTGGTCTATTATCAGCTAGGATGGTGTTGGAAACTTGGCGAGGAGCTGCCCCCAATGGCTAAAGGGGCAGAAATTGGTGAAGGCGGATAGAAGTGTCTGCGTTGAGTGGTTTCGGAAAAAAAGTTAGTGGTATGCGGGTCAGGCTGTCAATCCACTACCGCTGTAGTCATCTGGGGTTGTATCCAGGTGGGGCGGGGCTGTACCGAGTTTCTGGCCTGCATGTACCGGTGCCTACTCGAGTCGTTCACGTGTTAAATTTCTACTTTACTGGATTGGAGATGGCACATTTGGGAGACCCTCTTGGTATTCTCAACAGCTGACGCTTGTGACAGTGTGACATTGAATCCGTGTGAGCTGGCTCAGTTGAAGGATCCGTTTTCTCTGAGTCCATTTAGCAGATTCAGAACTGTGGGCTGTGGCATGAGCGAGTCTTGAATTGATAAGTGCTACGAGAGGCAGGGAATGCCCTCTTAATGCTCTCCTGCGTTCAAGAGAAGCCTCCTTTTTTTTTCCTTACGGAAGCATCAACTTACCCTGACAAATTGGCGGTTGTGCCGGGCTGGAATGCCCCATTGTTTTGACAAACTCTTCGCCGAGGCTCTGCTCAAACACTTTGCTCTACTTAAGAAGAACATCAAAGGCTCAATTAAGTGCGCCAGCCTGGATGTGGGTTTTGGTGAACAAAAGAGTTAGCTGAGCTTTAAAGGCAATTTGACACGCCCTTAGTGATCCCTCGCCAGCTTCTTAATCTCACATTGAGTAAAGGCGATGCCCACAAAATAAGGTAGCAAGCTATCATATTTCTCTCCCTTTTTTGGCTAACTCCGTGGCTCCAGAGGTGCCACTGGCGCTGGGCTAAAGCGCTGAAGCCGCGGTGCCAAAAAGGTTGGGCATACCACCAGCGAGGGGGTTGAATTCAGGATGGACCCACGCTGTCAAGCCCTGTGTTACTTCTAAAATGTTTTTTTTTTTAATCTTCATGAGTTTCAAACCAGCGGTATTCGTACTCTACGTCAATATTTTTTTCTCTCTGGGATTAGCGCTGTTACACTGACGCAGTCAAAGACGTGGTGTAGTCGCTGCGACTTGTATCAGGCTATAAATAAGGCGCCTTCAGTCAATCTGCCTCGAAGTTCGCCTTCTCATGTGGCAATACACCTGCACCAGCGTCATACACCAAAAAGCGTCACATTTCCATTGCAACAGAAGTTGAAAGCAAGAGCAATCCTCCCCTTCGACTGTATCCAACCCCCCCCCCACCCCGGCCTGGGGATCACTTTCTGCACCACTGTTTGCGAATCGCGTCGCCAAAGGCGCAAATCAAACATGCAAGCGGAGTCTTGTGTACCGCCAAATTGGTACAGTGAGGAAAGGTAAACAAAGCCGGTGGATATAAAATCCCCCTAGCAGGAGAGGGCGGTGCCAAAGTTGATTGGAGCTTCACCACCAAAATGCATGCTGTCATTTTCCTCATGCTGCTCGCTCTCATGAGAGCTCGAGTCATCGAAGAGGCACGCAAGGAGGAGAAACCCATGGCAGAAGGAGAAGAAGAGGAGGATAAAATTGAGGGTGGAAAGGAGGCGGAAGGAGGAAAAGAAACCGAGGCGGATACTAAGGAGGAAGAAGCGGAGGTTGGAGAGGACATGACTAACGAAGTGGAGGAGGAAGTTGATGGAGAAGATATGGAAGACTTTGATGAAGAAGCAGAGAGAGAATCCGAGGAGGAGGCAAGACAACAAGAGGCAGAGGAGATAAAGTCAGTAGAAGAAAGCCCTGCAATGGCGGTTGATAACTTTCACTCATCCCGTTGCCCCGTGTGTGGCTCTGCTTCCAAATGCAAAGGGTCGATCTGCTTCCCCTGTAAGTGTTCTTCCCCATCCGCAGTGCGCAAACCGAGGTGCTACTGCTGAAATTCGCATCAGCGTGTCGACGACAACCATCCCTTTTAAGCGGTCACATGTAACCCCCACTAGGCAAATCCATTTGTTAGACTTAGTTGTTCTTTTTTTGCTTTGATTGGTGAATAAAGCCATTGGCTCAGACGTCAGTTCTTCAAATGTGTTTACGAGACCTTGTGAAGCTGCCGATTTTACTCTAGGACACAAAAGATTTATCACGTTGGGTGTTTCTCGCACACTGTGGGTCACAAGTCTTCTTCCCTTAAAGACATTGGAGGACGTAAGGTACGGCGAAAAAGAAGGGCCAGTGGATCGTTCACAGGACTAAATTTAACTTAGGCCAGTCTACTTAAAATTCCCAAAAAAGGTGAAATATCTGGAAATGGTGTCATGTATGCATGTGCTGTGGAGGTCAAGGTAGCCTCAAAACCGCTCCTGTGTTGTGGCTATCAAACCTGTGCATCTAAAGAGTCTACCCGACACAATTATCTTATAAAATCAGCACCCTTCAGCCATAGTTGTACGCACCTGGGTTGGGCTCACTGGAGACCGATCAGGAGCTGAATTGAGCGGTGCATCATTTGCTTTCCATTGGTGCTTCAGGCTGTCTGTACATGGTAAGATTATATCAATTAATTGCGAAAAGTAATTTGTCATGCAGCCATTATTACCGTCTGTTGTCTTGCTCATTAAGTCGGCTTTGATCTTCAAATCCATACAAGTCTTCATGTTGCCATGGCGCTGCTTTCTACACCGATAGTACTGAAAGGCGATAGGTGGCGGATAGCAGCAGCGCCATTGGCTCGCCTGAAGGTCACCGGGTTCTACACTCACACCAAGTCCTTGTGTGAGGCGCGGATCACTCCACTCCACTTATTGCGTACATCAGGAGCGTGAGTACTCTTCGGAGTGTCTAGGGTCGACATTTGAGGTTTACTACTAGCGTTTTTTGGGGGTCGATAGAAGGAAGAGGCGAAATTGCCGACAATTTGCTTTATCGCAGTTTCTCTCTCCTTTAGGCTCATAAATGTCGTCTTCAAAATCCTCGGCAAAGGCTACCAATTTGGAGGTCACAAATCCCGAAGAGTTCCACCGGCTACTCACCAAATTTCGTGAGACCATGGTGAAAAATTGCAAACCCCTACCCGACGAACCCGACTTCTTCGTTGATGACATTATGTGAGTTCTGGAAAGGTCACCTTTGTTGAATTACTTTTAACCTGGGGAAAATGAGCCAGATCTTGTTTCTCTTTTGGCCTCTACCAGTATGACCGACTTTCTCCGCGCGAGGAAATACAAATTGGACGAAGCGGTCGCCATGTTGACAGCTGCGGTGGAGTGGAGACGCGAGTATCAACCGCTCAAAGCTGATTGTCAGTACTGTCATGATCAACCGGGATACCATTGCATCGTAAGTCACTGGCTCCTTTAAGCTGCCTGATCAAGCTGGAATTCATAGATTTCCAGAAGAGGCAAAAAAGTATCCTCTCATCCTAGCACATTTCCCCGCCCCGCCTGTGTGCTCATCGGCCAGCGCCTAACCTGCGTCGAGGCGAAGGCCGTCCGGCACGCACCGCCGTGCGCCAAATTGTCACTGAAGTAGAGACTTACGGTTGTCTTTAACACCTGAGCTTCACATCTACGTTCTTTGACCCTTTTACAAGCCTCCACCCCCCTAGATCTCTACGACTCTGGATTTTGGGTCCTCCTTCCAACGAAAAGTTTGCCGATACACACTACTATTTCATGCTGGCTTGCACCATCGCTGTTTCGTGTGGGTGATAAGGCACCTCTTTTATTTTGGATGTCACCTGAGTATCGCTGGTAGAATGTAGCATAGTAGTGGCCTACTTTTGAGTGACCCTGTTGAAGGTGTAGATTGAGTAGGCCTTGGGCTGCAAAATTCATCCAGACGTTCTGTCTTTTGCCTATTTAACTTGCCCTTTTCAAAAGCTGTATTACTGGGAGCCCGCAGTGTGAGGATTGATCTGCGGTCACCGCAATTCTCCTTCATTTCATCTACACCCATTCCACCATTAGAGTGTAGATGTGAGATCATTCATGTGACTCTTATTTTATTTTACATCACCGTGGTTACTGATCCGTGGTTGTAAACAGCAAGAGTGAAGCGACTTTACAAGACATTTGAGTGTCAGTAAAGATAGAATACTTCATGATTGACGAGCTCTTGTGCATCAGAAAAAAGTGGTTACGCATCACAGGGTGTAGCCGCCTCAACTACAGCCTACTTTGAAGCACCTCTGCACAGCGATCTCAGCTCGGGTCACATGGCAGACGATTCACTTTCATGCCTCAAGTTGCCTGCGGAACGTAACACCGACAAAAGCTTTGCCAGAATGATTTACAAGGAGGTTATTTGCATTTCTTAGAGACGCACGATCGTTTAAAACGGGAATAGCGGCAAGTGGAGACGTTTTGGGGCGGATGGGGAAAGTCACATGAGCAACATGATATCCACCACGTTGCAATTTGTCGCTTCGCCGCTTACTGTTTATAAGTAGTATCTATAAGTCACCGCTTAATAAAGCTGCTGAAAAACCTAGTGAGTGGTGAATTAAAGGAAGACGATTTGTAGGCGTTAGGACGGTCGAGTGGACGTCTGAAACACGTTTGTTCCACTCTGAGGGATCGGAGTTCTTTGTCTCATTAATCCATGTCTAAGTGTTCCAGATTAGGAGGATTTCGGTGGCACTTCGCCCGCTTTCGGGTCCACGTCTAGCTATCACTGCCTTGGCCATTTTCACGAGCCCACTCTCCTGTCGAGGCCTCAACACATGCTTCGTTGGCTTCGTAAAATCAAGTATAAAACTTTTTTGCTCAGTAACAAGTCGATTTGTGATGGAATTTCTGATGTTCTGAGTCAGAAAAGCAATTAGAAATAACCACTCGTGTGGCAATAGTTCGTCTCACCTGCCATGAGCATCCCGGAATTCACTCTACTTATTGTTTTCTAAGTACTATATCCCAACGAAAAGCAATAATTCAGTTTTTAGTGCTTGGACGGGTGATCGATTGCAAAAAAAACTCGCAAAGGTCTTTCAGATTGACAGGCCTCCTTAAGACTAATGCTGATGACAAGTCAAAGCGTTGAGGGTATGAGTTTTCACTCCCCGGCTTCAATTTGCCTAGTCTTTCTGGAAAGCAAATCCACTCCTATATTTTAACCTTTCAGCAGTGTTTCATCAATTCCTTAAAAATCTGGGAATCGTGCAATCTCACCAACATTTGATCAGCAATCTGAGACCGTTGTGGACGGTACCCGACTTATCCATCACCTCCTTTCTGCTTTTGACCAGTAGATCAGATTGCACATTGTCTTTTGTACTGCAGCCTTAAATGCAGTATTAGCTAAGTTCCAATTTAAGAATCTTAGTGTAACAGATAAAGATGTTAAAAATATATAAAGTGTTTTTTGGAAGTTAGGTCTTGGGATGGGCACCCGAGTCCAAAAGTCCCGTTTTGATTCGAACAAGGATGTGGTGTTACTACGAACGCTTATTTGATCCCAACCCTGGCTACTTTTCAATGGCTAAGAAAATCATACTCACATGTTTTTAAGGGTATCACATTCTCTGTCACCATCAGTCAGCCAGTCTCACTTAACGTACTCAAGGTAAAGGTAACTAACGCCTACTTATGTCCATTTCAGCGTCAAGTTGGACATGACAAGATTGGGCGCCCAATATTGTACGCGTGTTTCGCCCAGGCCTTTGCCACCAAAAACCACTCAGTGGACACCATCATGCATTGCGTTCAGATGTTGGAAAATGCACGCCACTCCTTTAAGCAATCGGCCACGCAGGTCGTCTTCATCATTGACTGTACAGGCAAGTTTTGCACTTCACCACAAAAGTCAGCCCGCTTGAGATTATACACCCGGATATGATCACTTGCGTGAGCTTGGACCCCGTCTAGTTTCTAATCGTAGCAATTACTTTACAAAGGCTTTGATTCGAGCGGGTATGAGTTAGCAGGGAATATGGGGCATGCATACCTGATTAATACCCAGCTAGTGAAAACTAACAGAAATCCAGAGTATTCTCAGTCTCGTCTTGGTTTTTATGGTACTTGCTTGCCCTTAATATGCATCTCTACGTGATGTCGGCCAGTTAAGATGTGACTTGGCGAGAGCTCCACCTTCTGAAATACTCGAGAAGTAGCCACGAAAATCAAAGATTTCGGACAGTCGAAACAGAGGCGCCTTCTGCAGTTGGAGGTATCCGCAACCAAAGAAACCTACCGGTGCATACGCTTGCTAAGTATGCTATAGCCATCTTGTCAAATGTGGAGGACCTGTAGGTTTCAGGTCATCTACTTATCATTAATTAAGTAGCAAACAAAATTCCAAAGTTCCCATATAATTTATGGGATTTTTTTGTAATTTGACTACTAACTGATATCAAAATGCCATTAAAGGTCACTATTCTGACCTCTCTTAAATGGCAGGTATGACACTGCCGTGCTGCAACCCCAACCTCGGAAAGAAGATGGCGAGCGTCTTTTCCAATTACTATCCCGAACGCCTCGGTGCTGCCGTGATAGTGAATCACAAGGCCATTTTCCAGTCTATCTGGCGAACGATTCGAAAGTTTCTCGATCCTGTCACCGCACGTAAGGTGATCTTTTTGAAGCAGAAGACATCACAGAAGCACTCCTCCAATCCGGAGAAGAAATCGAAGAGACTGAGTGAGGGTCTTCGTGAGCTCTGCGACGAGGCAACAGCTCAGTGGTTGGAGACGGAGATTCAGATGAATCGAGAGATCAACGAGAATCAGATGCGATTTTGGGAGAAGCCCTCAGGCGGTGCCCACGATCCGAGAGGAACGGAGGCCTTCGTAAGGGAATTCATTGACTGTGGAAACCCGCCGAATGGTTTCATGCCGCATCCAAATATTGTGGATATGGTGTGTGGTAAACTTGCACCCGGATATCCTGTACATCTGAGGAAGGGTGGCGCTGGAGACAAATTTGATAAAGAGCAGATGAAGGAGTATGGCATTGATAGTGTGGACGCGGACGATGACGAGGATGAGGATTAAAGCTGATGGAGGCTACTTTGCTTCCTTGCATTCAGTTCAGTGACTTATTGACGCTTGTCTTTATTCCCCGTACGGCAGAGCGAGTATAGGTGGAAGCATGCTCGCCCTACTGACAGTTTTTTGAAGTAAAATTTGACTTAGGCATGTCATGGTTGAGCTAACCATTGTTAAGCAGGCGATGGAGTTATCACACGTCGTCACAAAGCAATACTTGGGAGGAAACAAGGATTTTCACCCAAGGGAAGGCGTAAAACTCAGTGTCGAACGTTTGAGCGTAGAGGAAACTGCAGGGCGGAGTAATTAGGGTAAAGGGGGGTTCAACTACAAAATGACGCACCAGGACAGATTTTGTGTTGATCAAGCGAACGTCCTCTGAGCTAAAAAAATTCCTTAGAAATGCGTGCTATGAGCTAGGACTCCAGCCACTGACAGACGAACAGACGGACGAAAGCAGCGCCGTCCTTGAGAAGTTTCTATCATTCACCCAGATGTCCCACCGCCAAGCGGCCGAGTTTCCTATCACCGCAGGACTGACTATGCGGATACACTTTTTACCTCTTCCGTGGGAAAGGGCACTTTATGACCGCACACGGCTTCCTTCTGGCAAGTGGCACCACAATTGTCAGTCATATGCCATAACGACATGTGGAAGAACGCCACGTTCCATGCCCAACGCGTCGGCCGGTGGCCGTAAAAGGACGCATTTCGAATTTCCACCCGTCAGTACGTGTGAACAGGCGGTATGGTGGCGCGCCTCGTTATTGGGCAAGAGAATAGTCAAAGGGCTCCCTCTTACCTAAGCGCTCCTTGTGGAATGGAAAAATATTATGGATTCCCAGGAAGACGTAGATTTCCTTGTTCCCAAGACATGCAGCCATATTAGCTAAATCCTCGTTAAAGAAGACCCACCAAGCAAAACAGGCTTATTGTTCACCTAACCGATATTCCAAAGAAAGAATAAGAGAAGGTGAACGAGAAGGAAGAGCCGGGGGAGGGGCCGACGAAATAATCGAAGTCGTAGAATGGGGGAGGAGGAGGAGCGGGGAATGGGAGGATCGTACAACAAGAAAAGCAAATAAGGCTATTCAGATAAACTGAGAGATTTGCAGATTAAAGAAGTAAATTTCAAGAACCTAGCTGGAAACACACGTACATATAAACGAGCACTGGAGACAAAGCAGCATCACTTGGGTCGTGGAATGCTCCTCGATTGGCCTTCCACATGTATCTCCTCCCCTTCTTCCCCCTCCTCCCCTGAATCCACTTGACGAGGAGTGGCAGGTGACTCTTGACAAGTTGGTGCACTGTGAATACTTGTCACACTGACCCGAGGCAGTGGACTGAGGTAGAAGGGTACTGCCAGACCTTCAGGGGAATGCGGCAACTGCTGAAATTGTTGCCGCTGTTCTTCTAGATCCAGTGGCAATCCAATCTCCAGCAATGATTGAGTGGAAGTGGGAGCGTACGGCACACCTGCCGAGGTCACGACTAATTGAGGGGCGGTACTGGCAGTTGTGGTGGTGGCAGCTGTGACCGCGGTGGCAGTGGTGACGTTTGAACCGAGGAACCATGCAGTTCGACGAAGCATCGCCTCCATTTGGCGTCGATGAACGGCTCGATAACGGTTGCGGGAGCGTCGAATGTAGGAGCGGGTAAGGATTTGAGTGTGCTCCGTGCCTTCAGAGTCATCAGTTTCCTCTTTTGGGGAGTCATGGTTCTATAAAGAAGGGTGATCAAAAATTGACTGGAATCTTATATCCATTACCGTCATCGCCAATAATGCTGTGCCGTTGGCCATTACCAAGCTGGCCACTGTGATTATTTTAGACCTGAAAGGTCATCTAGCATCTATTTAGTCGATATTCAGCCCTACTAATCTATTTGTTACACAAAGACCCATCATTGACAGATAAAGAGCGGACGTCACACATGTGTGACACAGAGTAGAGATACGAATTAAGGAAGGTTTGTTGTACCTGTCGCTGGAAAACAATGTATTTAATAGAGCGATACCCACTTTAAAGCAACAGCTTCTCTTTGTTTTAAAAATTTCCTTTATTCTTAAGCCAAGTACACCAAAGTTGAGCTTTGAAAACGAAATGGAGAGTAACGCCCACTGCATCCATTTACTCATTCGTCCGCTACGTGAATACGCCTTATTTCCGATATAAGTAGTACTTGCTCTCGTTTTGTTTTTAAGGATCTTTGCCTGGCAAGTGTCTTTAGGTACATACCTGGCTAGCTGTCAATAATGGCAACTTCAAATTGACATACTAAGGTTGCTTTTTCATCCCCTTTTTCCCATCGACATTTCTGACACTCTCCTATCAGTATGATCTACCCCGCGGTGTTTGAATTGGTCGGAAGGTCATGCCTCCTCGTCATTAAGGAGGCTGGCACAGATTGGAGGTGGGCTTGGGAGAAAATTCAGCTTTAACCAGGTGTCGTTCCGCCGTTCTCAAGAGATTGCTGTCGAGTGATTCCAATCCGTCCGGGCCTACGGCCTCTCAGCCCCTCCCCATGCTTCTATCCTCCTAGGCCTTGTTAAATTTTCAAAAGGTGGGAGGAGATGAACTAAACTAATAAATGAATCTAGAGCAAGGTGACTCCGTTGCCTGGTTACCCAACCCAGATGCTCCAGGAAGGTTTATGCCTGTTCCGTATTAGTGAATCTGTATTGGTTGAAACGATGTCCTCCTTTGGAAAGCCTCCACAAGACCAAAAATATGCTTTTAAGGGAAGTGGATGACATAAAAGCATCATCTAGTCTCAATCGCATTGTTTCAGGTTGATTATTCAGGGGATAGGATGTTCATATCTTCCAAGCAAACTTTCAGCATCTACTTCAGTAGTCTCTCCACGATATGTACCCTCCGTATTGTCTGCCCTCCCGTTTCATGGAGCGCACGCGGGAGGCAGATAGGATAACATTCAAAAGAGTAAAATTGGTATTTGTTTAAGCCTTTTCTTAAAGAGATGGAGCCCTCAATTTTTTGAGGTTCAATCGCCACCTTGGTGTCAGGGATCAGACCTTGACAAGACTAGTAAGCCTTTTTACGACCTCAGTGATAACTCCGCTGGTAGAGGGGAGGGGTTTAGCGCCGCCGAGTAGTTTAAACTACCTCCTGCCTAAACCGGAGGATTTGCCACCACCATGTATTTGAGGATTTAGGGCGTGGAGACCCCATCCAACCCCTGATTAACTATTGCGTCCACCAATCATCGGGCGACCAATGAAAATGAAGTCAAACAAAATACCTCTTTTCTATCGACTTTATTCTCCCTCTTTGCCTAAAAGTTAGCTTTTAATACAACTACTTAATCAATTTCCCAATGCACGCCAGCTTTTTCTAAAAATAATATTTCCCACCCTTAATTTCATTGCATTTAGTACGAAGCAGAATGCATGCCTTGCACCAAGAAGCAATTTGTCCGGTGCAGGGCGCTTCGCAGGCCTGTCAAGCCATTTACTGTTGCTGTTCAGGTGGTCGAGCCTCCCTCCTCCCTTTTATTCACATTAATGAACATTTACCAGTGTCCTTGCTAAGATTAGTCTCCCGATGTGGGATAAACTTCCTCGACTCTCCTGCGTTCTCGATGCGACTTGCGCTCACTTTTCTCGCCCCCTCGAGAAAAAAAAAACAACGCCTCTGGGCGATCTTGATCGTTCATAGAACAAACGTCAGATTTTTGGGAAGTGGAGCAACAGACCGCCAACAAGAAAGGCCGATCAGAGATTTCTACTAATTGTGCAAATAGCCCAAACAAGTCGAGAGGGACGCACCTCCTCATCGACGTCTTTCGGCTCCACCGACGGTGCTTCAGCAACAGCTGCGGTGACGGGTACTTTAGTCACGCCTACAGCCTTCGTTGTTATTGCCGGCGTCGGTGGTTGTGGTAAAGCGCTGACCACGGAGGAGGGTGAGGGAGTTGTGGAGGCGAGGGAGGGAACAGTAGCGGTGGCCTGGGTGGTCTGCTCACCTTCTCCTCCTCCAAGACGACTTCTCGTGAGACAGAGCAGTCGGGAAGCCAAAGCGAGGATTCGGCCCACTGGTGGCGTGTATTTTCCCTCCTCGACACCTTGAAATAGCAACATTGAAGAGGGAAACAGTGATTTTTGGTAGTGAGAAGGTATTCAATCTGATACAGTTCTTTCGCCCTAAAAGTGATATGTCGACGTGTACGACCTCCCTCAGCCCAGAATTCGTCGATCGAGAGGGCAAACTACCTTCACAAAGCGTCAAAAACGCATGGCTTAATGTTTGTTCTCCCTGTCGTCAGCAAAGTCACTCTCACATGCTGGTAGAAGGGTTGCCAGTGACCCCTCACCTGCATTACCGATCATTTTCCCATCCGGAATCAAGTCACCGATTTGAACTTTTCGCCCCTCCGTTGGATTAAATGCCGCACAGTAAAAACGCCCTTTAAATTTATCCGCCAAACAAAAGGCGTGTACATTAAACAGCCAAACTTGCCTTCATGCAGTGCTTTGGAGACATTAGAAGGAAGCAAATCGTCCCGGTTCCCTCTCTTGTTCATTATCCCTGCCCTATCCTGCAAGCAGACCGTGTAGACGCATCGTAAATCATTTACAACACCCTGGGGTGCATTTGCTCTTCCCACACTCCCTCGTTCTCCCACTCGCCCTTAATTTCTGTGGATTATTTGCACTAAAGAATGTGGCAAGCAGATGGGTTGGACTTCAAAATCTGTAAGCAATCGTGTTGGTCAATGGCAACATTGGCGGTGGTGGTGGTCGAGCTTCCTGCAAGACAGAACTTCATGTCGAAAGGATCCAGGATTTGGAGACTTCGAGGAGGGGATACGCATCCACCTTCTCATCTTTTCATGAGAAGACAAAACGGAAAAGACTCTTTACCTTATCTGGACCTCAGATAATCCGGATCCAAACAACCGTAGGCTATCGCAATCCCCTCGGAAATAATGAGGGGGGTTTTGCGGGTGCACCATGGATTGGACGTGCGCGTACGTACTATGATGACTAGTGGAGTTCCCGCATGAGCACCATCTCCGCGCACATTCCTACTTGAATGACCTTGACCTCATCACGGCTGTCTGTGACTGTGGTAGTCGAGCCTCCTTTGAAATAGATCCTTGTGGCCAAGAGGCTAGTTGAAGTCTTCTTTTCATGTTTGAAAAGACAGACAAGCTTTGTCCATCAACCGATGATGTGGTACTCCATCGTGGATGTCCTGTGCTCTTCGTAGAACAGGCTTTGCAATCTCAGCACCACCGTTAGAGACATAATTCAAGCTATTCCATGCCTTGACAATCACCTGGATCCCCTTCATTCCATTTTTGGCCGTCAGAAGTAGTCAGGGGGTTTCTTGATGCCTTGGATACAAGTGCTACATCACCATTTGTCTCGGAGGCAACTCGACTCCAGCAGCTACTGAGTTGTTGTATCCTTCCACTGAGATGCCAGCATTTGGACCACTGAACTGGCATACCGCCTCATGGCTAAAAAGTGTCTTACATAGTCCTCACTCGTAAGCAAAGTGGTCTATTTGGCATGCCTGCCTGGACAGAACCGTCTTTTTCTTCCTTTTTTTCTTCTTTTTCCCACTAATGTGAGTGTGCAGTTAAGCTAGTGTAGGAAAAGCGGATCGTCACATATATGTGACGTCAGCCTACTTAAGAACTATCAAACCGTGAGCAAAAAAATCTTACAGAAACATCTGCAACACTTGCAACTTCTTTAAATCTTTCATAAGTAAAAGAAAAATTTTGACATTTTAAGGCAAACACAAGTGTCAGTCATTTAAACCTGCAAAGTGGCTAAACAGGCCACCAAAATATTAGCCTTCAGGTAAGAGGAGAAAATAAATGAGCTGTTGAAAGACTAGAGAAACGTTCCTAATTGTAGCCAGTCTGATGGCTGGAATTCCTGTTTTGTTGCCCCGTTTTTTTGTTAGAGAAATTTTAATGGATCTCTGCTGGCGGATATGTCCCGACCGAATGCACTGGTGAAAAGCTCTTTCACCTCTCTAATAGGGCCAAAAAGGCAAGGAAGGGGAGGAGGACCGACAAATTTTATAACCGATTCGAGATTACCCCCGAACAGGTGGGTTGATATTGCTATTTTCACCCTCCACCCCCCACCTCCTGGCGGTCCCCTCGCAGTTTTCTAGAAACGGCTGATTGGCCATTCGGTAATGCCGCTCAAAACTCCACTGTAGGCCATAAACTCTTCGTTACAAGGTCTGTCTACGTGTCAGTCCAAGTCTGCCTCAGAGGCGAGTCGGGCAATACACAACTTTCGGAGATTTTCTTGTGTCACGGTGTGTAATTCAACTGCCATTTAAAAAAAGGTGGAATAGTACAGAAAAAAACTGCCCTCCAATTGACTTTATAAACTTAGTCGACCTGGTTGATCCACGCGATTTGACGCAACTAGTGGTGATTCGGAGAGGAGATGAGGAGAACGCATGTCACATATATGTGACGCTGATGGTGAGCAGGTCAAGTGGTGCTATTCACTACGGCTCTTTGAGGCTAGTAGACCGCTATTTAAATTTTGTTTGTATGGGATCAGCTTTTGGCCCCAAACAACACACATTTCATTCAAACTGACCGGAGGGAGAGAGGGGAATGGAGAGAAGGGGAGAGTGACTAACCTTGGCCTTTTTGAAGTGTCTTTTTCCCCTTCAATTTCTTTATCCTAGCCGTGGAACTAGGAGGCACAATGAAGCTGCTAACGACCTGAGACATTGAGGGAATGACTGTGGAGGCGGGAGAGGAGGAGGAGTTTGAGCACACACGTCCCAGAAGTAGGTCCGTGTAGTAAGTGGTTATGGAGTCTCCCAGATGAGCGAATCGAAGAATCAGAGTTTGCATTACCTAAAAGACGAAAACAAAAAAAGTCGACCTCTTTTATGGCTTAAAATGACCACTTTTGTGTCTGGCCAATGAGAAAGCGGGAAAATCGATATGTTGTTCATTGGCTGATGGACCGATAATTCCAAGGAATTTCATTGGCTAGAATCAAATAACACCGACTTCCAGACTGCGGTTCACCACACAAAGGAGCAATGCTAGTCGGAAAATATCTTTCTCAAAATATCTTACTAAAATGCCAATATTTAGTGAATAAGTAGTAGATTACACACCCAATTTAGCTTAAGAAACTGACGGTTTCGGTGAAAAAGTGGGGTGGGTTTTGCGCGCGCACATTGCCAAAAAATCAGTTCATTTCAAAGCTGACCTTTTTACAGGGTTGAAATAAACCACCTATTAAGCAAAACGCATTCCGGCAACGCGTTGTCAAGAGGGCCCAAATATATGGCATTTGAGGTGCGAAGGGGAGGAAGGGGATATGAGGAGGTGGTGGTGCGCTCCACTCCCCATTTTGACATTTTAATGGGTGCACATTTTTGAGATCCTAATTAAGGCTTTGCAGTTGGCCTTCCTCAGTGGATTTAAAATATCAATTTTCGCACCTCGACGCTGATTGGCCCACTGGTTTGAATTGTGCCACGGGGTCAAGGTGATGTGCCATCAGCAAAACAAATTGCTGCAAAGCTATCCACGCTCGTAAATAAGCAAAATAAGGAAGTAAAATTCCCTCTTTTCACTCCAGTTTTGGGCGAAATTGTTGATTTGATATAGGAGAAGCTGGTTCACCTGTCCGACAAATAATACGGATAATTTATGTTTTCCTTCCTTTTTTGTACAGAATCACACAAAAATATGGCCAAATATGCATGTCACTGGGTAGGATAACTTTTCTTTTCCTTTTCTCACCCCTTGGAATTTAAGTCCAGCTCGAGAGTGGTAGGAGTTTCATGTGGTTGTGAAGACATTTTTGGGAAAAGAAATACGGAATTTCTCGTCCCTAAATGCCTCAAAAGTGGGCAAAAAAGCGGGTGGTGAAGAAAACGAAGAGGGTGGGGGAAAGCTAGGGTGTTGGATGAATTATACATGGGGGAAGGGAAAGGCCGGCTACTATTGAGATGGGGAAAGAAGATAATGCTGACAAAAGGAGGAAGTTTTAAAGGACGCTAGTCCCACATCATTCTCGCCACATTTCAGAGGCTGCTGATTTGTTTAATTTGCAAAAAAATGGGTTTTTAAGATCGAGTAAAGCAAGATTGTTTTCCTTCCTCCTCCTCTCGCGCCCCTCTCCGCTCCCCCACTCCCCCCCCACGCCCAATCACATTTAAATGCACGTTTGGCGCCAAAGTTATTATGCATGGAAATTTTCCATTAAAAGTGCATAAATCTGCATATTTTATGGCGATGTTTATGCAAGGGACATTTAGAGTGGTTGCTGCAAGCCTCTGGGAGAAGGTATAATGTCAAAGTGCGGCAGCAGACAAGTCGGCTCCTACCGAGGGAGGAGAGGCGACTTGGCGACGTAGTAGACCGACTTCTGCTTAAATGCAGCACTTCGAGTGAGGAGCCATCACTTGACAGCATTCTCATTCATGGCTGACCAAACCTTCAAGTCTAAATGATTCACCAGGGGAGGGGGAGGAGAGGGAGGGCGGGGGGACTTGCATCTCTCCCTTCTTCCCCGTCCCTTTTTTTGCCTAAACAAGCATGTTGTACTTCTGCCCAAATCAAAATTCCTCGAAGGGAATAAAAAGACGGTAAACCTTTCACCGTGTATATGAGGAAGATGGAAATCCCTTATTTCCATCCATTTTTCCTTTTTTTCTCTCAGAAGCAATGTGTTATCACAACGACGTGATCAGCTTTTACTTTCTTTTAAATGAGAGAACTTTAATTTTCTTAGATGTAAATCAGAATGCCATCTATTTTCTGCTTTTTCTTCCTCTCAAAAATTGTTGGATTTGGGTTAAAGTGGACCATGGAATAACAGGCAGTTGGCATGGCAGATCGAGGGAGTTCTCTTTCCCCTGTGCATGTTCGTGGGGAGTACCTGAAGAGTTGAGGCGTTCTAGTTCAATTCTTTCATGTCAGTACTTTGGAATATCGAGAGACAAAGTGTAAAGACAATTTTTGTGAAGAAGTCACCACCGGGGTTCTTCCAGAAAAAGGATTGGCTCACTCAGCCACCCAAACGTTCCAATTATCCAACAGTGACACCAATTGATCAAAATATCCTTCAGTGCTCAAAAATCAAAAATGGATAAGATTATCTGAGAAGGGATGAACATTCTTCGTTGCAAACAAACCAATTACGACACTATTTGGTGGACTCAGGTTTGGAAACCCAGGCCGTCACGTATATGTGACATTGGTAAGAGACGTTTTTAAGTCGACCTTCAAAGCCTTTTCGGCGTACACTTATCACTTGCCTTAAAAAACTTATCTGATTATTCGCAGAAAACCGGAAACTTCTCACTTTTAATGTGTCAAAAGCTGAGAATGACACGTCCAGAGAGGTGGGTGGCAGCACCCCTGAAGAGAGGAGCCTTTTCAATATTAAGCAATTCATCGTCTCATGCGTGCTCGGTGAGAACGGAACCCGAATTTATTTTAAATGACAACACTCCCCCCTTATGGTTATGGAATGGAGTTCCAGTTGAGCTGCCCTTGTGCTACTGCCGTAGTGGATCGCATCGTGTCGAGTTGCCAACCAGAAAAATTATGGGATCAAGGCCTCAACGCTGATGTCTGAGGGGAACGGCGCTAGCTGATGGACACTCGGAGTGGTCCCATTCTTGCGTGATTTACCATAGCCCTATTGACCTTGACCTCATCGCACTTTGTAGCTCTACAACGTCACTCTGTAGGTGAGATTGACAAATTAGAGGAATTGAAAGAGATCGCAAGTGTCGAAACTTTCCATAATGTTCAAGAAGCAGTGTCTGGACGGGACATTGGAATTAATTGCGTCTGCCCCACGTTGAGGAGCCAGTGGTCCAACAGGGTATTCTACCGATGGACACCCGTAGGCTCTGCTCCAGGGAATAACAAGGAGGAAAAGGTTTCGGGTGGCCTGTCCTGTGCGACAAGATGGCAGCTAGGTACGGTAGGTGAAGACGCTGAATGGAACGACAGCAAGTCGACTCTCCAACGCATCGCTGGGGATGTCTACAACCTTAGGATACTTTTCCGTTTCGATCTTCTAGAACTTTCTTTTCCTGCCTGATCCTTGAATATTCAAAAGCGTCTCGAACACTGTGCTCTCTTATCGTTTCGGGTGCTACCATCCTTCGTAATGTTATCGGGGAGAGTGACAAACATTACTTCCCTCGGATGTGAGGGAACTACGGAGGATGGGAGGAATCGGTGCCTCCGTCTCCTCCCATTCATGAGAGAGTAGAGGTGGGAGGAAGTTGACCTTAAATTGTCTTTCTTTTGACCAAATCACCGGTGTCAGCTTTCTTCCCAAGAAGAAGGAGAAAACGTTTTGTATTTTTTCGGTCACAGTCCCAATTGCCTGACCTTCTTCAACAGACGAAAAGTGCCGTCCGAAGGGCTCCGCGCAAAAATGCAGGAAGTAAGCATAGGCTGGGCTAGAGACAGGAAGCGGTGCAAACTTTCGAGATGGGGGGAATGTTTGGTTAGTGACGACTACAACAGTCACCAGCCAGCCAGTCAACAAATAGAAAACAGTGCCCTTTTTTTCGTCCTATACGAATAAAGTGAGTGAGAGCACCACCTTGACCCCTATTGCTACCTGTCAATGCATGACATATGGAGGCTCTCTTCCTTAGCCGCGCCTTAGGCGATATAGGAAGGGACTGAATCGTTTCATCTCCCGTTTTCAACCCACCTGACTCCCAAATTGCGAAGATCAAAGACAGAGGGTCCCCCTGAATACAGAGCATCGGTGGACGTCTCCTCGACCGTGCGACCTACGACCTCACCTTTTCCAAGCTCTATGGAGAAGGTGCCGGTGGCCTCAGAGCCCAGTTGAAATCATTTCGTACAACAGACACAACCGACAACCTCGAATGACATCGGCGAGTTTGAGTTAATTCGCCGAAAGTAGGGCGGAGGAGGAGAGTAGCGGAAGGCATGGAAGGGGCTGTCCCCAAAATGTAGGCATATTTATTCGCCCTAGTGCTTAAAAGTCCCAGAAAGCCGTTGCCCTCGTCCAGGTGAAAAAATTGCGCTGCCATACCCGGCTAACCGATACCGCCCCTGTCAGGAGGGTGGAGGAATGTAAACAGCGCCTCCCATCTTAAAGGCCCCCCATGAAGGAGATTATCAGAGAAACATCTGTCCCTCTGTTACCCCGTCTTTGAGAATTTTAGCGCTCTTAAGGTGGGGTTCGGGGACATAGGAGAGTCAAGATGTCTTCAACCTCCGAGGCGAGGCGGGACAGGAGGGATAAGAGCAGCAAGATTAATGGACACGTGCGCTCCGTGGAAATTTTCAGTGAAGGGGATTTTTAAAACAAAAAAAATGTGAAAATAAAAAGAGGAACCCTTTTACTCCTCTCCCGACTTCTTCCTTTTCCACCTTTTTACCGGTTGCATGGGAATTGGTCCAAATTTAGGCGGTGAAAATTGATGGCAGTGTGAGCGTGATCATCGCTACTTTTTCCGTCCCACGACATCCACCGAAGGAGGCTATTAATAGATAGTGGGTTAAAAAAAACCCGCTTTCTAGTTACGTCCTAGTAACTCCAAAAGATAATTTTACTGCCTTTTAAATCCACAACTTCTGCTCCGTCTTTCACCTCAATTCTTCTGGAGCCCAATTTCGCAGGACTCGGAGCTCTACGATGGCAATGGCGTTGGCGCAGTCGCAACCTCATCTTCTAGGAGTGAAAAGAGAAGACTTGTTTAAATCTCGTCAACTTTCCGCATCTGGTGCATTTCCGGGGCAGAAAAATGGCGAAGACCAAGGGGAGAGTAGATATGATCCAAAGGAACTGTTCTCTTATCTCCACGTCACATTTTAGCCTCATTTTTCCGCGAACGAAATGTTAGCACCTCTGATTGGTGGAAAAAGTGACTCCAAGTAGACTTAAACAAACCTGAGCGCCTCTATCGACCATATCAACGGAGAGGGGACAGGTGTGAAGGAGGGCACCAGCAACAGATTTGGAGACAGCCTCAGCCAGTGTTCTGATTGGTGGAGGCGGAGGCGGAGTTACGGGCGGTGTGGTTTGAGGAGCTTGCAGGAGGGGGAAGGTGGTGCGGGAAGGGGTGGAGGGAGTACAGGAGTGACAGCCTGTGGTCACCTCAAAACCCGCGTGGCGAACCATGCTGTGGAGGATGCCGAAAATAATTATCGCCAACTCGCGGCATGGAGGTGGCAGAGTGTCGAGGATCCTGACAAAGTGGAAACAAATGGTAGTCACTGATCGCCTTGGTATGTCGGCATCACTCTCTAGGTAGCTTGTCAATCAAAGTATGAACCAAGGAGTGACCAAGTCCAAAGCTGTCTGCTGAATAGGCGATTAGCTTTTCACGACACTCACTCAATAAACAATTCGATTTGATCCATTTCCACAGGCGAAGGGGGTAGCATCCCAAAGTCGCAGAGAAATCCCGTCTGATCGGAGAAGAGGGAGGAGACAAAGACGTCCCCTCCACCCTCCCTTTCATTCCCCAACCTTCCAGTACTACCCTCCGCTGTCACCTCCACGTGGGAGGTCTGGAAGCCCGGAGCGTGTTGAAGTTTGCTGGGAAGACGGTGCTGTACGGATGGCACAGTGGTCGTAGCAGAGGTAGCGCCGGAAGCAGAAGGAGGTTGATGGGGTGAGTGGGGGGTGCTGGGAGGTACCGCAGCCACTAGAAGGCGACGCTCGTTGTGTTCACCGAAGATGCCGCCAGGAACACTGAGGAGAAAGCGCTTGGCGACATTTGCAACGGTGTAGACATTGTAGGCGGACCAGTCTACAACTTCACCTTTAGCCAGGCTTGAACTAATGACCTAGGGGAAGGCGAGACCAAGGTATTTTTGCAGAAGCTAGAAATCTCGCATAGTGTGGTGGTGAAACACTCATACCGCCAGTAGGTGGGGAATTGAATGACCTCCACATGAGTTTTCTAGCCCTAGTACCAGACCTTTCTATACCAATGGAATCTTTGTTTCGTGAACTCTAAGACTAGTGCCCTTTCGAATCCCCAAAGCCTCGGTTCGACTTGAATGCCACTTATTCACTCACTTATGGTTATTCTTTGATAGTTCCCTCAGGGGGAAATCCCTACTACAGCCTACATCACACGGTACAGGGGATGAATTCCCACGCCTAAGGATACTCAAATCTCGCATCACACCTTAATCGAGACACCTCGCCATTTTTAGACAGTCAGCCCTTACCACGGCCAGCATAGTAGGTGGAAAACAGCTGGCTAAAACACCTTCCCACTCCTCCGGTATTTACTGCTAACAGACGGGCTATTAATAGGCTTCCCGTCTTGGCCTTCGCCTTGTTTTGATCCACTATCATTCCACGCCTGCCCGATCTTTTGTCCACTTTTGGGGGCAAAAAAGGGAGGGCCAGGATGACCTAGAAGAGGGATGTTATTTTTGGGTGTGGGCCAGCGGGCGAGAAAGGGTGCAGGAGCGTGAGGGGGAGAGCAATGAATGCTGTTACCGATGGAGCGAGTTGAAGCGCATGTCTATTTTTCCAGTCTAGCTGACTGGTTTTATTATCATTTAGTTATTTAGCTGGTTGGTCAGTTTGTTTGAATTCTCTGTTTGCCTAATCAGCCTTACTCGTAGACAATAAGGTCTTAAGTGATGTTCTTTCTTTTCAATTGAAAAACCCACCTTTTTGAGATCTATGGCTGCTAATTTGGGTGAACATCATTTAACGCAGTTGGGACTTTACCTCGGTTGTATATTTGCAAGCATTTTCGCTTTACTAAATTATGTACAAAGAAGAGGAAGTTTGTTTAATGACAACACCTTAATAAAACAACAAGGTTTAATTTATGCCAGCTTTTAGTGTTTGTGACTACTATCTGAAGTTGTTTGGGTTACTGGCGCTTCAAAATCACAGGATGACAAAGTCATACAACGCTAATTTTAAATGTAGCACGTCAATCGGATTTTTCGCCATTTACCAAAAAGCTGAATATACGAATGCCTTTAATATATCTAAATAACTTACAAGATTTTGATGTCCTTATATTCCCTAAATTTGCCTGAAGTTCAGCGTTATATCATATACCATTATTTATTTTCGCACTAATCTAAAAAAGCCTCTTCAAGTTATTTAAACAATTATTCAACACAAAGTCGACATTTGAATCTTTCTAACTTGTTTTTATCAATAATGTCGCCGGGACTAATTTGAGTATCTGCGATTCTTGCATCATAAACTCATTTTCTCGGGCAAATTTTCAAGGACTTAACTCCAGTATGTCCAAAATTGGTAACACCGCTGATTCTTTTGAGTGTTACTTTGCCTTAGCATTAAGAAAATGACATTTTTGGGTCAACAAAATACACCTTCCCATTCCACAATTCCGGAGAATTCCAGCTTCTAAATGAGACACTAAGCTGTTACTATGTGAACTGAAAAACTAATTTATTCAGCTATTTAGTTTCACTAATAAATGAAAACTTTTATATTCATTTTTAATATATCCGAATGTAATTTAATCTTCCTCAATTGTGAATTTAAAAAATTTGCTAATGTCAAGGAAATATGCCATTTATATAGATGTATTGAGCATAGAAAGAAATTAAAAATAAAATTCTGCATCATCTTTTAGGCAGACTCATAGGACTTAGTAATTGAAGTCATGTTTTGCCCTAAGGTAGGAAAAAAGGGCGAAAAATAAGGAACTACAAGAGGCTCATGGTAACAAAAATACGAAAAAATGTTAATAAATTGTGACTTTTTCGATGGAACACGAGATGACTGCCTACTCTATTTTCTGATTAAACGGTGTATTCGTATGTTGCAAGAGAGAGAACTTGAGCCGTGTGTCTCCCTTCCGAACTGGATGTAACTATCAACGATTGTGAATAGTGAGGAAGAGAAGAGACCGTGTCTTCCTACCTTCCTCCAGTCCTCCTTATCTTACTGGTCTCACGAAAAATCTTTTTTCGACTGATTTTTCATTCCTGTCTCGCTCACAGGGAGGATAGATATTTTCTTCTTCACTATTGAGCTATGGTAGGAGTTCAGCCGCAATCTCTCAGTTAGCCTCACGCACACGCTCTTGAAATAGGAAGAGGCAGTTCCGTGAATTGGCGTTGAGCGTGTCTTAGACGTGTGATGTGGCCAGTGTGATCTGAAAGAACCGACGTTTTGTTGGCCTATTTGTCAAGCCTTAGCTTGCCAGTTGGTTAGGTAACAGAATGAAATCGGTGCGTTTTTACACAAACTTGCGTTAATGAAATAAAGGAACTTCAAAGTGATAACTTTTGACACTTATTATTACCTGTCATGAATGGACACCCTGATATTACTTCTCTTCCCAGCCTCCGTGATTTTCCCACCCAATCGAGGTGCAAAGTGTATGACTTCCTCGCGCCCGTTCTGCATGACTGATAGTTGTTCCTAACTAGTTAATCTCAGATAAGCAAGTTACTATGGTGGAAAATGGCTAGTCACTCTTGGTGTAGAATACCTCTCTTCCAAAGACTCGTTATCCATGACTCCGCCAAGTGCTACTCCAATTCGGTGGGGAGGTTTGTTTACCTTTTGACTGAATCAAACCTGACTAGCTAAAATCGACAAACTCGGAGGTTTGAGAAGCGCAATGCTGTTGTTACCATTTTGTTGTTCTATGACTTCAGCATTCGTTACTCCTTCCGATTTGTGGTGCCATCATGAGAGGTTTGTCTACGTACCTGCCAGACTTGTGACAGAATAGGCGGTAGCATTAAAAAGGGAGACTCCTCAGGGATATACTAAATGAATGAATTGCCCAATTAACTCCAGTGTCACACTGTAGTGATACTTCAAGAGGATCTTCCCCTCCCTACAGTGCAAGGAGCTGGAGATGCTCCAAATGGAAGGCGAGTGGATTTAAAGAGAGGCTTTGTTCACCACAAGAATGTTATTTACTGGGTTGCATCAAGGACCAATCTCAAAGGAGGGTCAGGACCTACAGTTCCGTAGACCTTTTACGATTTCATTGCCACAATGACGATTTCATTACTCTTGCAGCCAGTCAAAATCCTGCTGAAGGTGATAAAAAAGGTGATTTTCCTTAGAGCAAGAGCATCCTACATCTGTTTTACCATCTAAAGCTTTGTCATCACTTTGTGACGTAAAACCTAGTGCAATCGCTTTATGATAAAACAGTAAAGCAGAACGCTACAAAGATGTGACAGTTACTTTTGGCCATAGGCATTTATAAATGTTGCCTGTCCAAACGTGTGTTTTGGTAAAATATAAAGAAGTTATATTTAAAATCGCCTGCTGATAACGTTGAATTAGCCCACAGAATGTCAATGCCAATGGCATTATCAAGATCAGAACAAATTAGCGGTGATATGTTAGGCTTTCCTGATTAGGTGGCTGCAATCTGCTACTTCTTGTCCCTTGAAATCCTCTAAACAACGTTGTGCCTTAAGGTTCCACTATTGGTAACCCCCATAGCCCCAAGTAATAGCTAGACACCGAATTCTTTCGTGGTGAAGCCCGTGGAAAGCTGTAGAACTAGTATTATCATTCGCACTACGTTAGCCTATTAGAAACTAGAAATGATGCGGAGCGCAACGCACAATTAATAGAAGAGAGGTAAAAACTTATGCTCATCGTAATGGCAACCCATTTCCAAGTAGAAAAAATATGAGAAATGGAATATTTTGCATAAAATTTGTCTGCAAAGTGAGGCGCAAATGTTGCCTTCTCTTCTGTATTTCCCTAGGTTACATATTTTTAACGCCAAAATTATTGCCAGAGGACATTTAGATGATGAAATACGACTTAACTTTAAAACGTATTCGTTTTAAAAAATCAATCTCTTTCTTCAGGAACATACTTTTAGAATTTAATTTTTACTTTATGGGCTAAATAAGTCATAGGAATGCATCGAAGTTGACCGGAGTAATATAATTTTATTTAGGAAGCATTAAAGCTGTGAAACACCTTCTATTTATAAAATGGATTAAAAAATCTTCTGTAAGGATTTAAAAGTGCAACAATAACGCCCTTAGAAAACCTAAACAGCGCAAGGCAGCGTGTTTAAAACGTCAGAATCGTCCCAACACAGCCCGCCGATATGATCTGAGCTGGTGGTCAAAAAAGTTTTGGATGTCAGTCGTGGCCAGAAGCAAAGTAAATTAAGGGATTATTCAAACTCTCATTTTAATCTGTTTGCGCTTTAATCTTCTATGACCGCTTGGAACAGTCCTGTAGTTGAAAACTACACTCAAAGTCTGGAAGAGGAAAACTAAAGCGGAAGAAATATTGTTTCGTGCTTACTTCATTTACCCCGTTTTACTTTTCTCAAAAACTGGTTTCAGTGTCTTCGTTTCTAACATTAATTACTGTTTCCTACTCCGCTATTAGGCTGCAGTAGGCAAAAACAACAGCAACAAGTTATCATCCCGCGTTCTCTCATATAATGGCCATTGTTGCATCTAAGTGGAGCGGGTACGGCACGGGCGCGCAGCCTCCTCCACTTGTGGACGTGCTACCCACCGCTGCAAAAACCAGCGGCGGCAACAGCGGCAGCAACAACATGTACTAAAAATACCACCCAACATAAACAGCTGATGCCGTCATCGTTTCTATTGCCAATGTTGTTGCTGCTGACGCTGAGTACGGCGTCGAGGCCGGTGATGACGATGCGTTGCGCCCTTGATTGGCCACTGCATCGGGCGTGGGTGCGTCCGTACTTGCCATTAAAGTTTCCCAAGTCGGCACGCGAAAACACATCGCCGGGGATTTAAGTATGCATTTGGAAATTGTAGAGTGGCGAAAAAGGGATGCACTTCCCCTTTAAGTTTCAGGGGAAATGGTAAAGCAAAATTTGTATCCTGTCAGCGGTTCTTCGGTGATGGCATGGCCTTCCCTTCGTCTGCGTAGCCCTTAAACCATTCCGTCTGCAGGTAACAAGCACCCTTTTAAACCGGGACGTGGTAGGAAGGAAGAATAGATTTAGACTGCCTGAAGAGGTCTTTTCCAACGCTGTGAAAGTTGTTGCTCTCAGACAAATGCACTTACTGCAGGCTATCGTTCTACCTCCCCAATAACATCCGCCTAGGTGCAGTTCGGCCCATAAGAAACGCGGCATTATTTCAAAAAGGGTAGTGTACAGATGTTTTCCTGCCTTCGCTTCTGTCTTGCGACTGTGGTTGCCGTTCATAGGAAGACCTACTCCCATGAGATTGATTGCGGGGAGCGTTGATGGCGTGTACTTCAGGAATGACCGTTTATGTTCCCATTATGCCCTTAACTCAAAGATTTACAGGAAAAGGAGTCTTTTCCTGCCTATATTAAGGCGAAATTGGAGAGAAAGAAGGAAAAAACTTCAATTATTTACAGTGGATGTGAGAACCCGGCACGGGATTTGATAAGCGTGCCAAATGTATCAACTATTTGACAGCAAAAACCTTCCACCTCAGGTGTCAGGATGGAGACAACTCACTACCAAGTGCTTACCATCAGTATTTACAAATCCTCCTGGAGAAGAATGGTTTAAAAAGTTACAAGTTTGGATGGCTTTTTACACTTGTTTTCTACCTGTTCTACTAAAGATCGTCATAAAAAAATATCCTGAGGGTTTTTTGAGCTTTCACGGAGGCTCAGCAACTATACTAATCACGACGGGGAGAGTAGATAGGGATAAACGTCGAGGATTAAACCGGATTATTTGATGACAGTTTTTTGTTTACCTTGGTGCAATTACCTTCTACGGAGTAAAGAGAGGAATTACTAGGGGAGGATTGGCTAAATGTGGGTATTATGGGATCCACCGTGAAGGTAGTCTCTCCAAATTTGGGTCTGACTGCACCACCAAAAAATTTTAGCTTTGGTTGTGAATACATAAAAACTTCTGGTGAAGCCTGTGTGGCATTTCGGGAAGGTGCGTTGGCGGCGCCTATCGTCTAGACTTGATGTCGGATGATGAATCATTGAAAGATGCTAGCGTCGAATGTGGAGGTGGTTCCCAAATTTTTGGCCAGAGTGACGTTTTTAGCCGATGGGCTGATTTGAAAGCAAGGTGATAAAAGACACTTCTCAGTCCTGCTAAACATGCGGGATGAGGCAATTCGGTTGCACCTACGGCAACTGGAGAAATTATGGGGAATGGAATTACGCATTTTCCTTTTAGGCACATTAACTTTACATTTCCTTGCTTCAGTGACGCGTGTTCTTTAAAAAACTCACTATATTTACCCTGGTAACTGACTTACTGCCTGAGTAACTAACTGACTAGTAAAGACATGTGGTAACATTCTTTATTGCAGCCCAAAAGATTCAGTCAATAGCCACCTTACCGCTTCAAACTTCTAAGACTGCACGCTCAACTCCATTTTTATATGACTGGCTGCTCCTGCTTCGTGGATGTGCATGTGATTCGCCAAAAGGGTTGCGGCCGAGCTCCTACCATAACTTGACGGGGGAAAAGTAAACCATCTTCCGCATTCTAAGGGAGTCAGGAATAGAGATTCAGTCTGAGGGAAATTCTCTTATTAGCTGTTATAAGACAAAACTAAGTGAGAAAATTCATACCCCAATTAGAATGATAGAGGAGAAGGGAGGCGCAGTCCTTCCTCAATCATATCCTACGCACTCCCATAGTCATCACACTTCCCCAAATGATTGGCAGTGACAACCTCCTACGACAAAACGACTTACGGACATGGAATTCATGAATACTTTCTTCCTTCTTTGTGGCTAAAAGCATTAATGCGCATTGCGTTCGTGAAAGTGCAGGATTCACAACTTCGAAAAATCATAAAGAAACTAGGTAACCACATAACCAGCCAACACTATGACCTTATTAAGGGAAGTGTTGCAATAGTTTTAGGACTATAGCCACGTAACCATGGCTCTAGGTAGCTTTCTGTCCACCAATTGTGCTTAAGTAGGTTTAATTAAAAGCCTCTCACACCTTTTGTTCCTTTTACCAAGGTAAATTATAATCACAAAGTAGGTTGGCAGGATATCTATCGTCTGCGACATTTTTAACAGTTAGCATATTTCTTTTGAATTTCATGCATAGATAAAATAAAGCAGTTTAGGTTTCAGATTTTTTTAGTAAATTCGCCCTTCACCCTTTAAATGCGTGCAGGGTTGCACGAATCAACTTGTTTGCTTTATCCGAATAATTCAAGGTCAGGCATTAAATTGAAAAGCAAAATGCCTTTAAATGTTAAGTAATTTGCCTGGGTTCTGTAATTTTAATAAAATACACAACTAAATGGCAAAAAAACTTGTGGTAACTTCCGATACTAGGGAATCGTTTCGTATCTTTAAAATACTTAACTAAATTTGGAGTAAATTTAAGAATCTATTTACCACTAGCGGCCTTCGCGATTCGTACTTCCGTCTTATGGATAGCCGGATGTGCACTAGCGATAAACCATTTCCTTCCATCGGAATGCCGCCTTATGTCTCCAGGGTAGACCTACGGCGCTACACAATTCTCTTGCTCCGCACTCCGTTTAACAAAATCGAACACTATTCTGTAATTTAGGAAGTAGATCATCTACCAAAATAAAGGGTTGTTTATAACAAATCCTACTAGGACTTATTTATTACCACTCAGTCTGGCCATTCGAGCTACGTGGCGTCGAGAGTAGAACCCCCGTAGGTTCACATCATTGACGAGTGCGCTTCACTTACCCCAAAGCTCGTAATTACACCTCTCCCGCCTTAAATACACTGTATTCGGTAATATGAGCAAAATATCCCACTTGGCAGAAGAAATTCCTCCATTCCAAAGCATCCCTTGATAAGCCACGTGATCGCCTCTTATATTCACTCGATTAGGCATTCCCTGATCTGAACAGTAAGGCGCTGTCATCACTTTGTTAGACTTTAGTGTAGGACAGGAGAAAAAAGCTGTCCAACTAGTCAGATTTTAAATAAATTGTGAGCTTCTTGAAAGAGGAAATCCTCATCCTTCATTGTTCATTTAGTAAAACAAGAATGAGGCAGGAACCTTGCGATTTATCTCGCCATCAAACGTCCCCGCTAAAGTTGTGTTCCTCTGTCGAAAGTCTTTTTAGTAAAAATGCTTTTTATTAATTTTCCTTCGTAAAGACGAAACGATGCATTGCACTCAAACAAAGTACTTTAGCACTCAAATTTAGCAAAAGAATTTATACATACCTAGTAGACTATTAATCTATTCAATTGTACAAAGTATGTTCAAAGTTGAATTGCCCCCCAAAATGTGTTTAATTCAGCAAAAATTAAAGAGGAAAGGTGACCTCAAAACGGAGTCAGATTTAATTAAATTCATAGCAGCTGTAAGACAACCAGGTTAAATGTCTACATGAATGAAATTTTCTTCACCTTTGACAGATATAAATGCCAGTGACACCATCTGTCATGATGACCTTATCACCTCCCCTCGAAATCACCACTGAGGTGGTAATAATAGGGCCTCCGATGGTGTGTGAACCTTTCAAAATGGTGGCACAACATTTCCAAAGACATGTGGTGTAATGACATTTATTTCCATGGTGTTGGGTCATTTCTACCTCCAATGCGATTCCTTCTACCTAATTTACGATGCCCCAGCCCCTTACGCGTGCTCTGCCAGGCTGTTGGGTCGTCTCAAAGGCTCTGGTGCTAGGACTCACCTTCATTTGACTGATGTTGCCAGGACGACGAAAGAGATCGCTGATGTGGATGCCCTGACGAGCAAGAAAGGCGAATAAGGTGAATACGGGTTCAGGAATGCTGGTATTTCGTTGACGCATCTCCTCCCCTTCCTCCACAAGAGAAAATTCCCCTCTTTCCTCCTCTTCTCTTGCTTCTTCTTTTCCTTTTTTCTCTTCTTCTTCCTCTTTCGCTGCGTGTTCCAGAGATTTCAATTCCCGTCTCATTTGGACCTCATACTGTTTGGAGGGAAAGGAAAAACAATACTGACTGTAATTTTGTTTCTGTCGTGTCGCTCTACGTTAGACTGCTCATTCAGGAGCTATTTTGGCAAGAACCGACTTCCTAGAAGTTTTATGATCTCTTTCCTTAAGAAATCCCTTCAGGATCACTGAGTGGACAAGGATGTAAACTGCCTCTATAAATACCTCTTCACTTAGGCAGCACGAAACCACCTGCAAACTAGTGAGAGGAAAGACCGAGGACAAATTAAAGTAGCTCCGGTACATATTCCTCGGGACCCTTTCTCCAGTCACATCGCTTCTCGCCGGGGTGACTGCTCTCCCGTCCTCTCGGTGCACCGGAAGGGATCATTGAGGGAGCAAATTAGATGCGTCCTTTGGAAAGGACTTGTTATGGATGAAAAGAGGAGAAGAGTCCTTTCATTTATTACTCGATGGCTGCCATGTGGAGGAGGGATTTTTGACAAGAAAATTGTCTACTCACTGACAAATCTCTACCTAGCAATTAACAATGGTCTTTCAAAGCTGACAATACAAAAAAGGCATTATGAAGGAAAAGAGTTCCTCAGCATTTGGAGAACAAAAGAAGTGTATCTGAATAGATGGGGTTTTTTCCTGGAGGCTGAGGGTTCGACCACCCCCTTGACGTCATCTCAATGCTGTCAGCAGACACTTCTACCAATTTTGCTGACTCCGTCAACTCAAATTTTATCCCTCTTGGAGGAGCTGTTCTTCAGGGTGGACTTGGATGCCGCAAAAACCCGTTTTCTTTTCTTTATTTCCTAAAGACATACAAGTGAAGTGTCCTGGATGACAGAGACTTAAGCAAGGTTGTCAAAGAAATTAGCTGAAAGGACACCGAGTTTACAATTGTTGCTTCCACATCCTACAGTGGTATTTCGATCACAGATTTAAGTTGGGGCTACCTCCTCTGCAACACCTGCGTTTGTTTAAATTCACCATTTAACTGCGCGGTCTGTTCCCCCTTTACGGGCTGAATCTCCGTTTCGGTGATGCGATGCTTCATCAGTGTCTATCCCGCTCTATCACTTCAAAGTGAAAGCCCCTAGTTTTCTCTTTTTAAGCTCTATTAATGTCAATGAATCGGTTGCCACAGCAACGACGCTACTCTAACATGTCAAAAGGTAGCTTCCATCGATAAAATTGGCTTGAACCATTCCCAACCAACAAGTTTTAACTCAACCCCTTCTTTCTCGCGGGGAAGAAAACGGTGCGTTGTCGAAGTGTGGAACATCAAGTTAGAAGACTTTGGTCCTTATTGCCTGCCATCTGTCAACGCACGTGAAACACTTTGTTTGGCCGTGTCCCATGACTTGCCTAGTTGGTGCAGTCGCAAGAGAATTGGCTCTTGCCTCACTTTTGGCGGGACTGGCGGCTGGTCTTGAATCATGGCGGTACTTCTCCATCTTTCAACAAATTGACGATAGGCCATTCCACCGCACCTTCCCAAGATGTGACACCAACTTCATCAGAAGGCATTTTCGCACATTTTGTTACCGAGTTACAGTCACCTTGTGGTGTAGTCAAGGTCAGGTTCTCTCCACATTTTGTAGCGGGTGAACGAGTTCAGGTATGGAGACAGCATAGCAAAGAGTGCCCGTTTGACCTACCGACTCAACTGCATGACTTATAGAGTGTGCATGTGCTTGACAAGGCCTCAAAATTGACACCAAGTTACTACAACGAGTTGAGTTGAGAAAGGAGGTTAAAATTTGTTCCAATCGGCTAATAAACAGAATCCATCAAAGCCGTCTGGTCTCCTACGTAGATAAGATGCTGTCGCCTTGTTGGCGAGCCATTGGCTTTCAACATCGCTGACTTCAGTGAAGAAGTTTTGTCTCATATTTAATGAAGAGGAGTGGAGGGAAAGAAAAAGGGGCGTGGGGATGTGATACAGCTTTCCAACTTCTTCACACACATAAGAAATGTTGAGGATCAAATAAAACCCTTTAGTTAAGTGGGTGTTCATGTTAGAGCAGTCCACCACCAAAAGGCGTTTTTAACAGGAAGCAGAAAACGCCTTCCATAGCTCCTCAAAATGTCCATCTTCCACACCCTGTCTCCCCTTCCCCTACCACTGCTAAAGGCTTCGGGCCAGGCAACGGCAACTTGACCGCCATCTCTGAATGTGGCATTGGTGTAGGCGGGGCAATTACTTTACCCACAGCTGTCTATAACAGGCCTTTATGGCTTCGATACAAAGTGAGTGTGTGGCGAGGCTTCAAAAAGTTGACAGAAAGGAGAAATTGGCTTTTACCCGACACGTTCTGAAGTTGAACGTCAGGATGTGCTTGGCGTCCACGATGCAGCTTCGCCAGAGCCTTCGACAGATGAAGGGACACATGTGGCTCCACACTTTCCCCCTATCCCATGGACTAAAGCAGCACCTACAGACGAAGAGGCAGTGTCGGCTTATGATGCCTGTTGCTTTATCGAAAAAAAAATACCTACTGTGCGTGGGGTGGAGATCTAGAACTGACAGGCAGGATCAGTGAAAGATCTACTCACAGGACGTGAAGGCATCACGGCTAGTCAGACTGACTGTCAGGTTCTTTGTCACTTTCAGGATGGAATGCCACAATAATGCGCTTCAATAGTTAAGCGGAGGAAGAAGTTCCCCTCGTTGAAGTCGTCTTCCATTCACAAGCGGAATTGGCATCGATGAAGAAAGTGAACAAAATATTATATCTCCTTCTTCAAAGATGTCTTACACTTGTAAGAAAGGTGTGTAAATCATATGCCCTGCCAAATAAAGGTATAAGCCTTTTCTGGGGGACCTAGCAGAGCATTAGTACTTCCCTTGGAGTGGAAAAAGGAGTACAGCCAAAAAAATTCCTTTCAGAGGTCAGCTAACCTAAACAGAAAGTGCTAGCCGTTTTATCTAGTCAGCTTTAAGTATGTGGTCCTTTGTAAAAGAGGTAGAGTTTATTCACTTCACTTTTTTTTCTAAAAGTACTCCATCCGCCACTTCCCACCTAACTCTCCCCCTCCCCACCAAGTCTTCTTCCCCCTTAAAGTGGAGATTTGGGGCAAACATCTGGTCTCTCAGGTGGTACATGCATTAATTAAAAGGGGAAAGGGCAAAAATGCATTTTAGTACGTGATTCCTTCGAATATACCTTTGATCATTCGACCGTCGAGGTCAACCTGGAAAGTGTGTAAAGGCCACGAAGGCAGGATAATTTATTAGCACCAATGACCTCGGCAGCCATGACCTCCAGCAGAATTTTTGCCATCTAGAAGGTGTTAATTATTCGGAAAAAATCTATATATATTCTTTTTAGTCAATTTGAATCCATCCCAACACTGATAAAACCTGCTGTCAAGCCTTCATTCGGTGGCTGGTTCTGATTGGTCAATTTTGGAACAGTGTCAACCAATCAATTGTCTGGATGATACAGAACCAATCGGAAGTGAGGAAAGCGTACTCAAAGTTTACATTTCAAATACTTTTGCAGTCAATTTTATGCAAAAAAATAGCAAAAGCATTATAGATTTAACCAAAAAGGGCATGAAACTGGGTCACAAATAAAGTATAGAACTTCTTCCATTCTGTAGTAGACTAAGGAGAACAAAAAACGTTTCCCGATGTCTTTCTTCTCCTCAAACTGTTTTAACATTTCGTAGAGACGCAGCATTTGTAATTTCGTGTGCAAAAAGGAAAATGTTTGTCTGTTTTAAGAGGCGACTCCTAAGTTATCCCTTTGGAGAATCCACTCAAACAAGTGACTGAGCAAAAGAATATCACCTCTTCATTTGGGCAAAAAATTGGTCAATAGAGGTTGCTTTTGTTAGCTATCTCCCTCCTCTGAAAAAAAAGGCCATTTGGGTAAACATACTGAAAAGAATCAAGAGGCCTTATACAGTGACAGGCAGTTTTTCCCCCATTCATTTGTTTTGGCTCGACACCGTTCCAATGAGTTAAATTTAGACTGGACCCTGACAGGGCAATGTCAGGCCTTTCAAAAGGCCTAAATATAGCCTAATTTCATGCTCTTCTCTAATTTTTTCCCTAAAGAATGGCGCCATTTTTATGTCAAATGGTTTCCACTTTTGTCTTTCCCCTTTTGCCCTTTGTGTGTAGGACAAACTTTTCTCGCTCTTCAGCTTAAATAACCTCCGCATGAAAGTGCTGGGAGAAGAAGGGAGAAATTAGGATAGAGAAGGCAAGAAGATGAATGGGGCTGTTTTTTGCACAAAAATGGGACGAATTGGGTTTACGACATCACCCGGAGGCAAAATTAATCAACCTAAGTAAGAGTCGCTGCGGAAAGGGAAGGACGTAAAAGGGAGGCTAAAAAACATTAAGATGGTCCCTGTAAGCTCCTAAAGATAGATAACCAAAATTAGTTTCTTTTCACAGTTCCCTCTTTTATAAATTTTCTCAAGAGCGAATTCATTTTTAAGGTGGATTAGTGTACCCGGATCTCTTGATCAGTTGTCAATGCCAGGTAGAGACGAGGACACGTGACCTGGCATCCGATGGTAAGGTGTTTGTCCTCAACCTTAGTCTCTTGTTTATACGTCTGTGTTTACCTACTTGGCCACAAACCAAGTCATTTATTCACCTGTCAATCCATAACCCAGAAGGACTACCTAAATTCCCCACATTTGACAACATACTGATACCAAGGCAGTATTTCGTCCGCATGCTTTTTTCCCTTCAATCTTTCAGACTGCTTTAACGTGTCAATTTGCTCGTTCGAAAAGAGATTTACGTCAGAATGGCTTATCGCTACTTCCATTTTCAGCCAAGCTTGAAAATGAGTAGGGCTGATTACCTGCCCCCATTTACTGCGGTTTGTGACCTCGGTGATATGCACGCACTTCATCCACATGTTCTGCATCAGCTACTGGAAAGAAGGGGCCTCGTCATCAGACTACCGATTTACGCATTGTAAGTGGGTCTTACATCTACGTACAGCAGAATCGCCTGTTCCACTGCCCACTTTTCGGTGGGTGGGAGGCTAGATTCCCGACGTGCCTACTAAAAAGTAGCTGCATCTACCTTTTACCGGTTTATTCAGTGTTAGTTAATTATTCCCGTTATTACATAAAACTTTTATATTTGTTCCTCTTTTACATTTAGTGCAAGAAGTTTATTGCCTGTTTAATGCGCTTAAAAAGGGTTAAAAACATTGGCGAATTTTTTGTACTCTCTCTCCAATTCTAATTGGTTCTAGTCCACCTGAACATCTGATTGGTTGACGCTGCTTTAAAATAAACCAATCAGAAAGGCCCATCAAATGCTCAATATCAGGTCTTGTTGCACATACTTTCAGACAATAAAGGCACACCGGATGGTGGGTTTAAGGATTTCTTTACTAACAGCGCATTCTCAAATAAAGAGAATGAATAAATTATACCTCCGGAATTATAGGCTTGGCTAGGAGATTTTTATGAAGTCCGAGTGGCTACTTGACATACCATGTCAGGTCAATGCAAATGCCACATCGAGGTGACGTGATACATTGGTGGTACTTTGATCAAAAAGTGACATTTCCTCCTCAAATAAATTAGCAACTTGTCTCCAATGGCACCGTCTAATTAGAACAAGCATTTTAGTGCGCCAAAAGTATTTTATTTATTTCTAAAAATTCTAAAAAAATGAAGACTTTATTGGTCACTAAGATTGTATAGTTGTTAAAGGTGTTGAAGAAAAAACGCCTTGTTATCTCCATCGCCAGCTAAGTGTCTCCAGAAGTCAACAATCTGGCCATGCCGCCCTGTTTCCTTCTCAGCTTAGCCTCATACCTGTCTAGTCGATTTCCATCCGGCTGTCAAAAGGGTGCTAAACATCTTTCGAGAAATAAGATGGAACGAGATAGTATCACCGCTCCTCCTTTCCTCTTTCTTTCATTCGCTTTCTTCCTCTACCTCTCTCTCCCCTTTCTAGCCCAACTAAAATGGAGCTCCCCTCACTCGTCAGGTCCTGCCTCCTTCTCAGGGAGGTCAACTTCTTCCCTGCACAGAAGACATACGAAGTACTCCAGAAATGGAGTGCAATGTCATAAAGGTGTGAGTGGTGAGTAATGGACCGTTCCCTGTGGTCACCATCACAGCCTTCACCCTGTCGTACGGTCAGTCGGCTCTTCTCAGTTGCCGAAAGCGCAAGCAATTTGTCTTTCTTCGCCTTACGCCTTAGGTCCGGATTCCTATACCTTATAAAGCCGATTTTTGAGGGATCCACCATTAAAATTCGCCCGCTTAAGTCACCTATGACCGGCGCGTTCTACTACTGCATCTACTCCAAAATTTTACGGAGGGTTAACGCTTCCTTTGATCCGTGCTTATGCCTGTCAAGCCAACGGAGATTTAAACCACAGTTGGTTTAAAAGTTACAAAGCAAAAGTGCGCAAAGATGCAATAAAAGCGTGTCCTACTGATAGTTGCTTGATAACACAGGCACATGACCAATCCCCAGGGATATGAACCAAGAACTACACGAACCCTTCCAGTCACTTGATAGATTCCACACCATGTTACCCGCTTGGGCGCTTAATTACACACATATTAACCCCTTGGGTAGCTCTATCGAACGACTTTAGGGTCAACCGTAAAAGGTTAGAGCCGAAAGATGGGCCAAGCGAAGCTTGGAGACTGTTCAGAAGGTGCCTCATTTCTCCCTTGCTTCCCTTCTGAATCCAGTCCTTCCTCGCTATTTGTGGCCAGATGTTTTCGAAGACTTTTTGGCCTAATTTAACCTTTTTAAGGTCTGATATCTAAGTCATCATCAAGTGGTACACTTTTGGGTGCGAATTGCTGTTAAACTGACCAATTCGAAGCGTAAAGGGTCCTCACTTTTACCAGTCAAATGTCAAAATTGTCGCATACAGAGCCCCTCATCTTCTGCTAACTCAGAAATACAGAAAGTACTCTTTGTTAATTTCCGTATTAAATAAACGATGGCAAATGAGTAGTAAAAAGGGGAACAAATGAAATTTTACCCCTCGAGGAAGGAATGACCTCCAAGAGGATTGGCAAGACCCATATCGCCTTCTCAGTGCAAAGGCATGTTACAACTACTCACTCTCATCCTTTTTATCAGTATTCTACAAAAGTAATTTAGTTAATTAATAGTAGCTTTGTTGGAGGCCTAAAAATAAACTAGGCTGCCTTACCCTCACAGCGCACTTTTGCACAGACACACCATTCGCCCACCTTATTTTACTGCATAACGGTGTTATCTAACTTGCCCATTTTTTTCTAGAAAGGACTTTTTAAAAGTATTTCGAGTGAAAAAGTGTGTAGTAATTTGGAGAGGGGTGATATTTGACCGGATAATTACATTCCTGCTGTAGGTAGGTGAATGTGAAACGTGATAAATATATAGGTGCCCATAAAAGTCACCTCGTTGACCTTTTCACGCAAGAAGTCTGATTGAATGCGCTCATTTGTGCCGTGAAAAAGTGCAGTGAGGGTAAAATATAAAAAGGAAATTTGCAGAAGAGGAAAAAATTGTCCTAATTCTGTGATTGGCTCTTAGAACAGCCTTTGCCTTATGATTGGTTCACATCCAGCCAATCACTTTTGCCTATACCTGGAAAGTTTCGCGATTGCATAAAAAGGCAGAAAAATTTTTTATATTGCTTTCAAAAAAAATAAGTGATCTTGTCATTTCCTGACTTTTGTATGCATTTCTAATGAGGGAGGGCCTCAGGCCAAAAGAAGTAGAATATTGTAGTAGGTTTAACTCCCTCCAAGGGGACAAAGCGCAAGTAATCAAACATTTTATCGCCAGGAGGGGCCTGCACTTATGAAGAAGAGGCACATTTGTGCTTATATTGTAAAAACAAAACATTTAAAAAGGACAAAGTAATGAAGAAAACCAGGAATAGGAGGAAATGATCCTCCAGCTTTGATTGGCTGGTTTTCAAAGGTAAATGAAGAACCTGAAATTTTATCTTCCTTTCAATTTACAAATAAACACGTAAGCTGATAATTTAATTATTTTAAATCCTTGGGGAAAATGCATCATTTTATAGCTCCAGACACGCATAAAAGGTGCACTTTTGCGAAGAGCAGCACTGGAGGCAAGTCGCTACTTGAATTTGGGGCTGGAAAAAGTTACACTTTGGCTCACACTTTCATGTCACATGACAAATGTGTTCGTCACATGCAACATTTATTCAACGTGTTGATCAAAGTACGACTAATGTATCAGATCACCTCGATGTGGCATTTGTTTCATTTGCGGTGACCTTTTGTGATAGGTCAAGTGTCCACCAGGCCGTCATCAAAGCCGTAGAGGCGTGACTTCTTACCTTTCTCCCTTTGGGAAGGTGCTGGTTTCGAAAAAGGAGATTGTTTTAGCCTCCTTAATCTCACCTTCGGGTGTGAGCTTATTGTCTGGTCTGGATGTGTGTGTGTGGCCATTTACCGATGAGACGCACGGGGGCGGAGGGTTGCGGGCGGTTTGCCACTTGCAGATGTGCAACCCATCCAAACTGTGGGATGCACAACGACGCTGGATGTCTGCCATGATTTCGCATGTCTGATGGCATCCATTACACTTTATTATTACCAAATTAAGCACAAAAAAACCTTCCAAAGGAGGCGAAATTTTCTGTTGACGTTTTTATCATTCACTTGTGATAGGTAACAAGACACTGTGATCTCACCACCTCTGTGTCAGCATTTTTTGGTCACGTTGAAGTGAAGATTTCAGTGCTTACGGAAGGTACGGGGGGAGCGGTTTCGGTGGGAGTCGGCCTGAAAGTCCCAAATCAGTAGTAACTTAAGCGATCTTTAAAGAGGCCAGATCTCTTCAAATTTGGCGGGTTTAACTTAAACAGTCGGTAAGAGAAAGGCGAAAAGTCTACTTTTAAACTTGCATCGCTCTACTTATGTGACAGGACTTTCTGGCGGATCACTTTTAATTAGCTCTGATCTTTGAGGGAAAACAAACAGACAAGCAAAACCCGCGACATTTAAAACCTCAAGACCCGTTTTGCCCCATCAGTATTACTGTTAATTAGGGCTTTTAAGGTGGTGTCAAAATGAGATGGGTTGGAAGGAAGGTAAGAAAAGGAAAAAGAATGACAAGAAAAGAAATTATGCCCGTTAACACGTCAGCTTTTCAACATCGCACAAAATGGTGAGGATAGCATATGCCCCACCGAGTTTTCACCAGAACAATCATCTCTATCCCTCTGGAGGAGTTGGATTTATCTCCTACTACTTTAACTACTCACTCGGTCTGTCTCCCATGCACGATTAGAAGCAAAAACTGGCAGTCTGGATGTCACATATTTGTGACGCTGAATTCGGGTGAGAAAATCTGGGTGGTACAAATTACAGAGCCTAGCCTTGAAGCCCTTAATAATCTCTTTAGAAAGAAATTAGACAAATTCCTTTTCCATCTACCGGCAGTCATGAGAGGTAGCACTTTTTACGCTTCTGTCAAAAAAGGCCCGAAAATGGAGCTCTTTAAGCGGGTGGGTTAGAAAGTAGAAGAAGAGGAGGAAAAAGCGGAAGCTACCTTTGATTCACTTGGCGGTGGGTGAAGGTTGCAAATGCCGAGACTGCAGCTGGTACTTCTGAAGACTTGACGAAATGATGATAAGCAGGTGTCACCGCGATTGTCAATTTCGTAGGGGCTTCGTAACACTTCCATGCGTGATGTCAACCCAGTAACCGCAGTTCCGTGGCTCCGTTGGCATGCCAATTACCCTATATGGAAAAAGGCTCAAATTATTCCAAGGCGGTAAAACGATGAGTAGATTTATAATTGAGTTAGGAGGTGAAAAATCTGACTTGAATTGCCTGGAGCTGATGTTTTGTCAAAACGTTTAACTGCGCAGTCCCTTTACGATCCTCTATTTTTTGTTGCACTTTTTCTGTATTTATAGCCTCCCGGAACTTCCATGCGTTTGTACTGGATCCTACTCCCTACCAGCCTACCTTATTACGCATTCAGAGATGGTTGTGAGGCAAACTCGACTTAACTAGGCAGAAGATCTTGCATTTGTTCAAAAAGGAAAGAGAAGGGGCATCTGCCGTGCGTAACGATACCTGCGAGCAACTGAAAGCATTGCAGTTGCCTACTGACAAGTTCCTCACTCTCGATTTCTGCATGGAGGGGCGAGGCCAGACTTAGGAGGATGCAATGCATCTATGGAAATTAGCCACGATTTTGCCAATAACGATCTCTCCTTTTTAATGTTCTTTGTAGACAATCATTTCCTCTTAAAACGACTGGCATACGGAATACTCCTGTTATGGAGCATCACTTAGGCCTTACGCGCTGGGAGGACCTCAGGAAGGAATTGTGAGGCCGAATAATTGCCTTTCAAATAGAAATTTGTTTTTAAATTTTGGAACAGTAACTGAAGGAAGGATAGTAAATAATATATATTTTCACGTCTCGCTTTAACTACCCTAAATGATTGTAATTTGGTAGGCAAAAACGTTGCAAGAAGCATCGCTTCAGAGAAATAAAATCTTCCATATTAGGGGAGGATGATTTATAAATGGAGGCAATTTTTAAAAATATTCTAGTAAAACTTTGTATGTGTGGACCACATCTATTAACAAGTTGTTGCAAGTCGCAAAATCTATTTTACACTTCAAAAAGAATCATCACAGATAGGAAAATAAGACGACATTTAAGAAGTATTACAAAAACTTGGCCTTGTTTTTTTTGAATTTTATTGCTGTTACGGAAAAACCGTAGAAGAGTGAATAAAATTGACAATTGTTTAAAAAGTCCAGATGATTAATCAGTTATGGCAACAAAGAGTCAAGGTCGTCGGGTTCCCCTCTACTACCGCTTTTAACATTGTTGAAAGCCCTCATTCTTCGCTGCTTTTGAGTAATATGATTATCCACGACCTAATAATTTATGAACAACTCAAAAATGTTTTTAATAAAAAAGCTGTCACAAAATCGGGGGTAACCGAACTCTTCATGTAGACACAACATCACATTTCGCAGGAGCTCATTTCTTAACTGATTGTACATAGCGGCATCCCATCGCAGGCAATGTAGAGCTAAGTCTAGGGGTGGGTGGGGTTCGTCCTCGTTCTTCAAGGGCTTACCACTTCAAAGGTTTGAAGTGGCTGGTCACCAGATGGTTTTGTGCGCAGTGGTGAGAGTGGGGCTTGTACTTTAATGGAGCCCAACACCCCGCTCTCATGTCGTGGGCCATTCCAGTACAAGTGCCATTAATCAAGTTGGCAGACAGCATTGGCGCTGTGTGCGCGGGCATGGGGGTGCGCAGGGTGATGTGATGAGGTTTCTTGCGAGCGAAAACACGGATAACGAACCAAAATAAGACTCCAAAGGCATCGCAGTGTGGCGCCGAAAAGTCTGAGTCAGTCTAACGCTTGAATAGTGCAACTGCCTTGAAGCAATCGACTGTCAGTGACGATGTGGACCATTGTGGTTGGGTCTTCAGCTCACGTCATCGCACTCGTACCTCCGACCACCAATTAACCCGTCGTGAACATAAACATACGACGAATCCTTCTGTCAGAACAGTGACAACAATACATTCATTTACCAAGTTTGCGTGCCTTAGGTACCGAAGCAGGCAACTTGCCACAGGATGACTCATATGTGCCAACAAATCTTTCGGCTTCGAAACTCCCTTCAGGACAGGAGTGAATAATTAGAACACCAGGGAACTGGAGCGGAGGATAAAAAGCCGGCGCTTGCCCTAATTGGACTAAGACATCCCCAGTAGATGTGTCGCAATCAGACTTCTGTTGTTTTGCTACCTCCAGAAGGGATTCGCCTCCCGCTTCGAAGGGTACGTACGAGACTGGGATCACGAGTTGTTGACAGTTGGCAGCGTTAACAGAGGAGGAGGGAGGTGGGAGCAGTGAATGTTCCACAGATGCATCCTTCCTAATGAAGACGAATGATCCGAGGCGGAGGATATAATGTTTGTTGGCAAGCGGCGTACCGTGGTAACCGTGGTGGACAATAAAAGTGCAACACGGGTACAAAAAATAATGTCAAATTCGGAGGAAGATATGATGTGGGGTGTACAATGACTGATTTTAGGCACTGAAATGCCTAAAAAATTGACAAATTTTTGTCTCTTCATGCATACTTATCTCATTTTTCGTTCAGTTTGGCAGATTTGGCATATAATTTACCAGAATTTTCTGTAAATACTGTTTTCTTTTAAAATTATGGGATTTAGCAAAGAAGTGCAAATTCAATCAATTTCATTTGTGTACAAATTAAAAATAAAAGCCTGGAATTTTAATGTATGATAAACCTACTGATTATTTCAACCACCTCTAATTTTGGTTTATTTTTCCTCATCTATTTCTCGCATTTTGAAAGAGATTCTAGCGATTTCTCAGCTAGGATTTTGTTAATAACAATTTGGTTGAGAGAAAAAGGGAAAAAAGCAATTGTCCTCCCTTATTCAAAATAAGGACGGAAAGTATTTTTTTGGAATCATTTTAAGAAGCCAGAATTGGAGTTATCTGATCTGACTAGTCTAACTTCGTCCGGTCTTTTTATTACACCCAAAGGAGTGCCTTTTACAGTTTTGTAGTGTAAAAGTGCAAAATTCTTCCCTCTTTTTTCCGAAATTGAGAAAAAATGAAGAACTAAGCCTTTCTCACTTTTATGCATAGCGATAGGCGGAGGTGGAGGAGTATCCCCTGAAGCACCTCTGGAAAGTCCTCCTATTTCGCGTTCAAGTTCACCCTCTTCAGTTCCGTCTACTTCTTCTGCCGTCCTTTATCACGTTTTCATGATTGCCTAGTGCTTCAAATTCCTTACAATCGGAAGGTGTTTCACTTTCCCCTAAAGTAAAAGAATCCCCACCTCTTTTCTCAATTTCTCTTCACCTAAGTGTTTGTGTTGCGAGGAATTTCTAGCCAAGGTTTCTTCTCCTGTAGGATGGAAACTCTGGGGAGGTAGTCGTTTCATCTGGTCGACTCGACTGCTGTAAGGCCCAAAACGCGAAGAGTCTTTTTACACTGACGACAGGAATATGGGCGTTCATTTACTCCACTCTTTTGTGCTTATTTCGTGCTCTCTCATTTCATTGCCTCTGCCCCCGTCAGAAATAGGAATAAAAGATGCTCACGATTGGATGGACCAACCATTAACTACTTAAAACAGAAATAAGTAGTTTTGCTTGCCGAGTTTACGATGGTAGGAGGTTGAAGGGGTCGTACGGAAGAGGGCTTAAACGGACTTTGTGTGGTCCTTTTCCTTTTATTTCTCTTTTTTCATAATTTTCTGGCGCATTGGTTGCCAGTGAAATGCATTGCTGTACCATCCAGTTTACTGACAGCTTTGAAAGCGCTCCAATTAGTCACGCATCCAGGAGCTTATGCGAAAAATTCGGATAATCCATCAAAAGTCGTCAAGATGGTCTCTCTGATGAAATCCTCCTCTTCTTCTTTCGTCACTCGGCACCTACGAGTTATTCCAGTATCGCTCCCCTCTCCTCCCCCTCCAATCCAACGACTGCTGTTTCAGCATGAAGGTCCTACATTCCCTGTTCTTTTTTCTTCCAGAAAGTTGCCATAGTTTTAAGAAATTGTCTGCTTTCGATGTCATCCACCTGGCAAAAAACAATCGCCTTGTTTCCCTGCTGCTCTGTTTTCAAATAGCTTGCCTTCTGTCTCGTCGTTCAAAACAATCCGCCTAAGTTCACCGCCCCTTAATTGACCACCTGGGCAGGAGCAGTTACTTGAATCGGAGTGGTGAAATGAGGGAGGTGCTTTTAAAATGTCAAATTATCCTTGACGCTTGACAACGCATGTCATAATGGACCAGGCTTTTGTGGATCTTGTACAGGCCTCTTTCTTTTGTATAAGAAGGAGGAAAAAAAGGAAAAGGCGACTCATTACCAAATTAATTCCCATTTTTTTGCAAAAAGGAACAGTAAAGCTGCCTTTTCCCATGAAATAATCCTCCAAAAATTGCTAACGGAGAACGACTAAATTGGGGTAAAGCTCACGTTTAAAAGGCGGTTGTTACAAAAAAGACACGAACAAGCGGATTTTTCAGACGAAGCGCAGTTTGGGTTATTAAAAGTATATGATATTATTGCTTTGATTATGGCCAACTCCTATCTTCTCGTAAGGAAGTGAGCGAATGAAAAAGGGGCAAATCCCTCCTCAAATCGGGGTCGGGGGATGGAGGGGGGTAAGGCTTTATATACCTCTTTTTCACAAGTCCCCATGCCCAATTGTGCACCACCGCCAAAGGCAGGCCCGTCCCCCCTAGCCTGATGCGGAGAGTCGTGCTAACTACACCGGGTCATCTGGGGTCAGACGCAATTGCAGGTGTGTGGAGTCAATGCACGCCCTTGTAGCCCCACATCCGTCGCTACCGTCACTACACTACCGCCGAGTTTAGCGTTAGCTTTTTCTTACACGAGAAGGGAAAGAAGTACGCAAATTTGGGTGGAAATCGTTTTAAAAGTTTTGTCAGTAAATCCCCAAATTCCAAATCCAACCACATTTCCCTCTCAAAATTGGTGAGTGGGGCGAGGAGGAGAGGGTCAAAATAGGAAACGGGACGAAAAAAAAAAACAATTACGGGGGCTTGTTTCTTTTGTGTTTTTTTCCACCAAGGAAAAACAAGGCTCTAAATCAAGTCGATTAACTGGAAATTGTCATAGAGATGCGAGGGTAAAACCGAAAAAGACTCCACAACTGAGGGTAATGGGGAAGCCAAGTGATAGCTGGAAACGTGAAGTCATTGAGTGACAGATTGTTTTGTCCTTGTGGCGGAGGGGAAGTCTGAACATGACAGATAAGACACTTGTGTCAATCAAACAGTTAATTCGGTGTCGAAACTGCTCTTCTCCCCCGCCCCCACCAAAAATGCGAAATAAATTTGTTGACTTTTACAACCTCAAGCTAAACGCTTGCCGGGTCCTATTTTAAGCATCGCAATTTTCCCTTTGCCAAGTCTTATTCACCGCTACTTTTGAGGTGGCTTTGAAAAAGACAAAACGCGTGGAGCATGCATGACACGGCGGGGAGGACTGTGGATCACGCGCATTGGTTGGTGAGGGGTAATGAGGCGACTCTTAATCTCTGGATGACGCGAAAACCCCACCGCGCGCTAAAAATAGACACCATAGATTGTGGGAGTGAAGAAGAGAAAAAAATAAGGAAAATCGGTCCATTGGCGAGGGGGGGATCAGTGAGGTGGTGGGGCGATCTGGCAACAGTTAAGCCAACTAGAATCTGCCCTCCTTAAAAGTTTTGGTCCCATTTGGACTACTTAGAATGATCATTTCTTTGGCATGTGGACGAGCGGTCATAGCTATTGTTGCCCACGCCTGAAAACCATTACAGGCCTTCTGTTTACACTTTGCAACAGGATTGTTTCTTAATGCCGAACACGATCAAAGACCTAAGGAGACTCTCATTAAACAAACGCAACCACATTTATTTGTCCTTTAATGGAATAACAGGTCTTCATAACTTGAAAACAATTGTGGAATCGAGGAGTTGTGGTAAATTTTCTTCACAAAATTAAACCCACATTATATTTCATTTGATTAGTGGTATCCGCAAAAAGGCCGGTAATTCGTCTGAAATAATTTAGCATGTTCCAGCACATTATTTTTAAAACTACTTGTTCATGCCACCCTTTGAGGTTCATTAATTATTACGCTGTTTATAGGTAAAATTTATTGGACTATGGAGAAAATATAACACGCAAATTTTAAATACGGAAACGGAATTTTAAATAATTTATTATTGAAGCAGTATATATATCTCGTAAAATTGTTCCCGTAGAAAGGTTTAGGAAAATAATATCTAATTAATGAAGAGACGTGCAAATGACAAAAGGCAATCTTAAAAAGCGGACGCCTGCATATTTTGTTTTATAAAAATGGTCATTCGTGTTGTCATAAATGCTAAAAAAAAAACACTCCTTAGAAAGTAATTACCCTTCAGCATGATAACACTACAAAAAAGTCAAATCCATCGATTGTTGAATACACAATCTTACGCGTTATAAATATATGACATGAAAGTAAATGGTTAGTACAAAATTTATCTTCTCCCAAAAAAGGTATAAAAGCTTGAATTAAAGTCAAGTATTTCTTCACCATAAAAGACGATAAAAAAGGTTATAAGAAGGGGTAAATAGCCTGAATAAGCAAAGGATAGGAATAACATGCTTATTAACAAAGAACAAATAACAAGTTAGCAAGGACGCCATTTTACTACTAGAAAGTTAACAAATTTAACACATGGGTGCATTTTCCTCACATGTTTCGCTCGAACATCGAAGAAATCTGGTAAATCTTAAACTTTAAAATTATCAACCTAAATGACAAGCAAAAATAAAAAATGGAAAAGACTTACGATATTGCTGAAATGGCGGGTTTGGCGCAAAAAGTCCGAAAAGTAGCCAAGTCCGTCCGAGAACTCAAGGCGCTGCAAGACGTATTCCCGCAGAATGCAACAACCTTCAGAAAGACCAGCCAGTGATTAAAACAACATTCAAAGTGCATGTAATTCACACCGCTGGAACGTCCAAATGCATGATTATGAGTAAAGGGATCTACTGCAAAAAGTCAGTTACAAGCAATTAATAAAAAGAAAGTGTGCTACATGTATACGACTTTTATTTGGGGCAATTGATAGCAAAATCAAACAACACACTAAAAATTTGGTGCTCAAGGTGGTGCTAAGGTTTTTCTGTAAATTATAGACTTAGTCGGCTAGGCTGTACGTCTTAGCTAAATTAATTGCACATACAGCTTCAACGAAAATGCCAAAGGTCTTACTTGGTGCATTCGTTGTGAGTAATATGCAAAAAATCTATTTTAAATCATTGCTTGGAAGGCGTTCTACTTTTGATTAAATAGTTTCTCATCATAAAAATGTAACTTTTAATAATATGTCACTTTTGTATTTTTACTTTCTTGTTTTTTAAGCTTTTAATTCTGTTGCTTTTCTTTGTATGTACAGTTGTTTTAATCATCATTTGCTACCCGTTTTTTTAAGCATATCCTCTGACCAATGAGATCCCGAAGTATTTGCATAAAGGTGCTGTTTGTAAGTGGGAAGTTTCGGGTTATTCGCTGATGAAGGCTAGTTAAGATCTGGTTCTTAACTTTCGTGTGCTTTTCTTCGTTGTTTGTTGCTCTTTGCTGACGCCATCTTAGACATTTTTGCTAAGGCTAATGGGTGCATATCCGGGCAAATTCGTTCCCGAATTTGTTGCGCCTACTTGTATATTCAGATTTGTGATTCATTGAATCGGCTTTTGTAAAATTTGCTTTTTCTCTTGCAGTCTGTCTTTGTTCGTTCTGTTTAGTGCCATGCTGCGTCATCCCATGTATTTTTCATCTTCCCTTTTCAATCGGATCCTTCGTGGATTAGCGTCTTCTAACTTGACAGAAATTGAAACACCATCAATTGATGCTGTATCGAAGGCGGTAGAGGATAAGAAAGAAATTAAGCCCCTTGTTATTCCTGGCCTAACATCTACACAAACGAGACAGATTGAATTATTTCAACCGAAGGTAATAAATCGTACTTTTCCTTAATTTCCCAAAGTGACACTAAATTAGCGTTGCTGGATTACTTGGACCTATTTTTTCGGACTGGAATTTCCGTTGCTCTCTTTCATTTTTGAAAAATAAAACTATTTTAATAGGGGACTAGGTATGGTTGTTAAGGTCATTGTTTTTTCTTCTCATTAATTATCATATGTGTATGTGATGTTCCGTTCTTAACAGTAAGCAGCAATTTGCCATGCTCTAGCTCACCGTAAAAACCCGAAACCTGATAGCGGTTAATTGCGCATGATTTTGCGACTCAATTTTGCGCCTTCAATTGCATTCGTATTCAGCTTTGTGTTTGCTCTCTCTTCTTCCCACGCTAGTTTTCGGAGATCCATGAGCAGCAGATCGGGGAAGATGACTGGCCGGCTGTGTGGCCTTGTGAAAACTTTTTCAGCCCTTATGTTTTCCCGGTTCCCATTCGTCAGGGCCATAGTAAGGTTTGTCAACTTTTTACATTTGGTTTCGATTACACTGAAAAGAAGCATCGTAAGGCGTTTTTGGTGCCATATTTTTAGACGGCGACTTGTTTTTTTTTGTAAATTGACTGAACATATGCAAGGTACTTAATATGATGTAATTTTGATATGTTATAATTTTTTACACATTGAAGTCCATTTAGGAATGCACGTTGTCGTTTTTTTAAATAGAATCTAGTGGAGAACGGTGGCCTCTCTCCAGCCAAGTACGCGAACGCGGAGCTCCTTAAAATTCCCAACTTTCTTCATCTCACCCCACGCCATATTGAAAAGCACTGCAAGGCGCTGCAAAGTAAGTCTCACCTCATGTTTTGGCACTCCATCCATTCACCTCCTTTTGGTGCACAGAATTCACCACCAAGTGGCCCAGCGGTCTCCGCACTGATGAGGATGTGGATCGTAATTACCCCGTGGAGGTGGTTACGCATTCCTTTACGAACAGTGCTCCATCTATTCGCGACAAGAGGGCGAGACGTGTGACTATTCGGGTTCGTCCACCTTTCGTGACCCAAACACCGTCTACTTATTTGTATTCCAGTAGACTTAATTCCATTGAATGTTGCTTTCCAGGTTTCACTTAAGTGCCTGAATCTGGACGAACGCGGTCGACTGAAGCTTCTGCGACTGGCTAAGGCCTATGGCTTTGAGCGTGGAATGGCTCAGTTCTACTCTGACCAGGATGTTTTGGAACTAACCTCGGAGCGGTGTCCAGCTTCGCATCAAAATTACGACTACCTCATCTACGTTTTTACCGTACTAACCATGGAATCGAAGGTTTGTGTTTATTTCCTGAGTGGATCACCGCTTATTTTAAATCCCATGCATTTGAATTCCGTACTTTTAGGATGTCTTATTGAAAGATATTGTTCGTATATTTTTTGTTTCAAAAATGTCGTCTTCCTTCGTAAAATTGGCTATTCATTATCTTTTCGAAATCCAAACCATCAAAAGTTGATATCCTGCCTCCCCTGTCTGGAAATAAAGGAACATGAATCGCCCCTCCTCTCACCCAATCCGCTGTTGGTGCTCCCCCTAGATGTAATTTGCTAGCATCCCAGCCAATAAGTAAAGGGGAACGTTTATTGGCTTTTTGACCTGTTCTATTAGGTGTTTTATCGCTTTTTCGGGTTGTTTATGGGTTTTGTCACCTCTTGTCCTCGTTTTCCAGTTTTTGGCTGTTTTTTTTCTTGGAGTGAGTGTGATTTCTGAAAAGAATCTAACGGCCGGTGTTAACTTACCGAAATGCTTGTGGATAGGCGAGAAAAGACGTTCAGTTTGACAGAGTCTCAGTTGCTAGTTCCATACATACGCATTTAAAGCCCTTCAAGCAGTAAAGAAGCGTTTAAATAGGTTTAGAATGCCTTGGGTTTTCAGTTTATTTGTTTATTTAGGGCCTAAGCACCTGAAAAGTGGGGTGGGGGGTTGTTATGAGATCAACTTGACTCAATTGGAGTGTTATGCGCTACAAATTTGAAGTGATTCCATTGATCCACAATCAACCGATCATAGCTTTCAGTGTTGCCATCTCAACCGATTTGCTGGAGCAGTTAATTGTTTTTTATTTTCCTCCTCCTCACCTTGCAGAAACACGAGCCCTGGGAGGATGAGGAGACGGGTAGTTACTTGGACTTCAAGTGGGAACGCTCCAAACATCGCAAACGCATCTCCAACCTCCTCGGGCTTGAAGGTGATTCCTCTAAAGTGAGTCCTACGGACTGTGCCGAAAGTGCAGTGTTGTCCTTTGATTTTAGAAGTGTGTTTCTAAGTCCAGATTTTTCTCTAGGAGCAAGTTTTGAGTTAATTTTCTTGAATGTGCTGGTTGGTGGACTTGGTACAGGCACAGATGTCTGAAGTTATCAATGAATCCTCCCCGAGGCATCAAATACCTTCTAGAAGGCTTTAAAAGGTACTTAATTATTCCACACTTTATTCTCAAAACGTGAGTAATTAATCAGTAGATTCTGTTCCTGACTAATCAAGCAAATGTTCTGAAGAAGCCGTGATTATGCTATTACCGCCTTATTGACCTTTTATACCGGTTTCGTTGTGTAATAATTCAATCGCTTCTTTGAAACTTGTTTGTCTTCCCCCTCCAGATGGATGATGTGCCCGCCGTGAAGGCCTACCGCGAAGCATTGGAGGCGATCTTTCACACCCCCACGGAGGAGAATACGGGCCCATGGCAACATCCCCGGAGGCAGCCGAAGCGGCGTCACTATCACTGGCCGGAGATAAAGGATGTGGTCTTTGAACCCGTAGTCGGCGCCGACGTGCAGGCCAATTTGGAGGCTTATGGGTCGGCTGTGAAACGGCTTTACACAGAGAAGACTTCTTAGGTTGGAACGGATTGTATAAAACTGTGTAGTTTGTCTTCCTCTGCTTACTTGCTTTCTTTACTTCGTCAGTTTGGAAGGACTAGGTGGTGTGTCATTCCTGATCAGAAGCGATTCATCGAAGCAGACGGGTTTGGAAGGCTCCTTATTATCAGCGCACGGGAAGGCTCCTGTGGTTACACAGAGTTCGCCATTGAGCAACTCAAGAGTCGTCTTTCTCTGCTAGTCTGCCGTTCCTCATATCTGGAGTAATTGTATGTGAAATTAGGACGGTGAACTTGTCGCCTGTCACGAATTTGTCGTTTCCAATTACCCGCACACCCAACTGATACAAATCATGGGACTGCGGAGGTTCGGGATGAGGGGCTACTCCTTTCTCTCATCCAAACTGAAGTGCCAATCTTGTGCCTTCCCCGTTTTTTGCGATGGGGATATGAAGACTTTTTTTTTGATTACATACTTCCGCTATTGGTGGTACTGTTGTTTGACCCTCAGCAAAAGAATTGCGGGGAATTATTCCGCCTCCAGCCTACCACACACACACGCACAAACAATGCAAGCGTGGTCTTTTGGAGGTGACGGATGACGTGTTACGTGCCTTAGAGACATTACATGGGATAGCGGGTCGTTTTGGTGGGGATGGCCAATGGTGGATTCGCTTGCTTCGCCCTTTCTTGCCACAAGGTAGTCGGTCGATTCGGAAATGGTGCGAAGTGAAGAAATCGGGGGGGGGGATTCTTGTGGGATCCGCTTGCTTGGTGGTTTACTTGACCCTCCATCTGGAAACGTAATGTTGGCCTTGACACATCCGCAGTTTGCCCTCAAGTGGTTTCCCCCGCCTCCTCTGCAGAAGCAAATTTTAACCCCTACTGCATGGCGCCTTGGGATTGCATTAAACATGAGTAGAAAAATACAACAAAGTATGAAATGCTTTCGCCAGATTCTTTTTGGAATCGTAAAACATAGGGACAGGAAATGCGTCCTTACTCTAGGTTTTTTTCCCGCCCTCTACTTATATCCTATTTCAGTAGCACACGTTTTATGACGCATATGTGCGTGGTCGTCGGTTTGTCTCAAAGTCCAAGTAGTTAGCAGATTTTGACACATCCGATGGGCGCATCGAGGTCACCACAAGGGGATCAACATTGCTAGACAATTGTGGGCCAGCTGGATAAAAACACCGGAACTGGGTCCCTTGTAGGAAATTTCCTCATTACTCGTACACGTTGGTGAGCGCGGAGTCAAGGAGACGAACTCTTTGGAAGGAGCTGCTTTGTTGTAGGAAGTCTTAACGGATTTGGGATTGGATTGCATCCGTTTATACTAAAAAACTGGTGAAAATCTTTTCTTTATGATGCATGCAGTCGACAAGTCCCTGGGGGTTCCAACACGTCTGATTTCTCCTGAACTACCTGACGCAGCAAAGAAATAGTGGGGATAATGAAGAAGTGTTTAATTTCTCGATAAATAAATAGGAATTGCTCTGAACTGGTGGGAGCTTGGCTGCAATTGATCTCCCCGAACAGAGTAATGAATTGGCAATGATTTCGAGCAGGACCGCTTTCTGGGATGCCAAGCGCTCCTGATGATTTGCTGAATTGAGGTTGACCACCAACAAGGATTGTCAACAGGTCAAATCCTTTCGAATCTTTCCTCCAAAATGGAGCTATTGCAAGGATTTTATGCAAGATGGCGATTTTGATCTCCCTGGATGCATGTCTTATCGGTACCAGTGTACCCGATGGATCGCTCTGCAAGATTCGCTTATCAGATCGTCAGCGCGGCAATTGTTTCAAAGAATGGTTTTATCAAAAATGCACAAATCCTTGATAAGCCAGTGGAAGAATGATTTCGCCGAATACCAAGCCGTTAAAAATAGGTTCTTGTTTAAGGTGAGAGAGAGAGGAGTTGGCTCCTTTCATGTCCTGCTTGTACATGTTTGAAGACACGACTTCCCGCCTTGTTCCAACAAGGAAGGATTTAACATGTGGTACTTGGCCAATCGCTGGATGACAGGAATAATGTAATCCTCCTACCACAGCACCTCTGCCTTCGCCCCTCTTTCGCTTGGCATATCTGCGTAAAATAGGCTACGGCATGTGCCTATCACCTTTGTTTCGGATGGCCTTGACTGCATCTTTAAAGTCCCTTTGTATTCAAAACTGACCACCTAGTCGAGCTGAATGGAAGCGCAAATGTCGAAACCATTCTGCAAGGAGAGAAAGGGAGGACAGGAAAAGAGATTGTTAATTAACGAGGCTTTGTTAGTGGGTCTTTCATGCCAAGGTTAGGGATTTACTTAAAATCCCAACATGAACTAAGAATAGTGGCTTGAAAACGCCAGACTTAATCCCTGTTTTTACCTCCTACGTAAGTAGACACTGTGGATCCTGCGTGCTCTCCCCTATAACCCATTCTCGTTTGGCGTGGCAGCGTGAATGACTCCGGACACCGAGTTGGAAGAATGCCAGGAAGAACAGATTATTCCCAAATAGTTCTTCACCCAAGTCCAAAAGGCGGAGGAAGATAGTGAGGAATACGCAATGAACTTTTAATTATTAGTCGACTGGTCAGATGAGGATATCTTTTATTGGGTAGGGTAATAAAAGAGCCCAGCTGATCACCTTTAAATGGTTTTGGAGTTAGTTTCCCCCTTGGGGGCTAACGGAGTCAGGAGAGTCGCATGTACCGACCGTTCCTGGCCTAAAAGGTGCAGTCAATCCTGCTTTTATTACACCTGACCTCACAATACTGAGATGCCTTATTTTAGCACCGCAGAAAGGTCATGACCATGTAATTCAAGCAATATGAGGTGTTTGGGCGTTGCTGCTGTCTCATCAAGAGGAAAGGAGACGTCTTCTCTTTCCAGGGCAGGAAAATGTTTACTGTGTTGCCTAATTTTCTTTTTACGTAATCGCAAGATGACCTTAAACATTTGTTTTAATTGTCTAACGTGTGGCGTTAGTACGGCTAGAGTAAACTCACTACCTCACATTGAGCAGGGAATGGCCGGTATCAACCACATGGACAGGCCAAAAACAGGAGTCATGACGCCGTCGATCTGCTCTACTGTACCATTCCGAATAGGACAATGAACTGAATTTTTCTATACAGGCGGCGAAAAAAGTATTGAAGTACGGGCGGCTTTAATGCCGGCGCAGCGGAGCGCACCCTTCAATCTTCGAGATCTGTACTTCCGTCGCAACGAAATGACCGCGCCTTAGCGACAAATCTTCCTTCCGACCGGCGTGGGTTATAACGCCTTCTGTGGGTGGGGACGATGGGGGATATGGCCATAATTCACCGGCATGGTCGGAAGTCAAAGTCAAAATGCCTCCATTTTCGTCACTTTGTACGTCCTTTACATTCCTTGATTTCTTTGTTTAAATGCACCAAAATTTGCTGCCTTAGTAAAAGAGAGAAATCAAACATCTCGGACGATTCGGCCGATAACTCGGTTCACCTATCGTATTTTTACACACAGTGAAGGTGAGAATAAATGTGGGAGATAGCAAAAGCTGCTAAGCTAGGCACTACTCTCCAACTTTAATGAAAAATCTGCGGTTTTTCTGCCTAGGTCAAACAGAAGCGCGATCTCAGTGGAGCACAGCTTGGTGTCTGACCGTCAAAGACGTATTGTCAGCCCTCGCCATCGTCGTCTTAACACCTCTGAATGGTCGGACATCAGGTGGTCTGAGCTGATAACTAAGATAACAATTCTGTCATTGATTTGGTGTATCTTTTGTGTTCTTAATGAAGCTTTCCAGTGGACATCAAATAATTCAAATCCGTTCCCAGTTCATCATGACATAAACTTTTTGTCTTTAACACTGTCCACAGCAAATTCCCTTCTTCCGCAACAAAGTGCTAATTGTTGGCCTTTTAAAGGTAAACGTCAACCACCACCACTGGTATGACACCCTCAGGTCCCGCCTCAGAGGTGCTACAAGATGAAGGAATTCGGGCAGAAGTTTACAATAGCTCTCCAGATGGTCTGATGCGTTCTTTGCAAAACTAGTGTGGACAGAATGCCCCATCAAGCGGGATATGATCATTGACCTCTTGTCAAAGTCAAAAATTTTGCTTTAACCACAAAATTGTTTTCCAAAAACCATGTTAACGTAGTAACAAGACGCGAAGAAAAATGGCATCATTACATGCTACTGAGGAACATTAAAACCACCGCAAATGACCAGCTAGAAAACTTCAACAAAAGCTATATTTTAAAATGTGCGCCCACCTATGACATCCTGCCCACATCCCCATCTATTCGTGCAGTTGTGTTGTGTGCGTCTATGTGTTTATCTGCGCTGCCAAGGTCACGTTGTGTCTTCCAATCGATGTGCCCGATCAACCAATCGGTGGGCTGGCCAGGCCCACGGCCAAAGAAGCAGTAGCAGCTAGTAGAAGGCTTCATGCCATTCACCTACTAAAGCTTTCGTTCATATGTTGGTGGAGAAGGAATAGACCCCAAGGAAGAGCAAGAAGAAGAAGAATGTCCAACCCAGCATTTGGTGTCCCCCAAATCGTCCAACCGCCCGCTACCTCTGTTTCCACCATCACCGCCACCACCACAGCAACACCAACAGGAGGGACTCAGAACGCCACCACAAACAACACCACTACTGGAAGGAAAACAAATGCCAAAGAGCCTGGATCCCCCCTGAAACCAGTCTGCCTGCCAGCTGGAAGGTATGAGTTTCGAGACAATGGGATCTACATTGGTGAGTGGTTGGACGAAAAGGCAGTGGGTTTGGGTCTGATAACAAAGGACAAATCGCAAGGCGAATATACCGGTCTGTGGGAGGCGGGATCGGAGAAGTCGGGCGTTTTTCTCTGGCCCAATGCGCCCGGAGCGATGTACGAGGGAGAGTGGGCGATGAATAGACGGAATGGATTTGGTGTGTTCAATCGAGAGGACTGGGTGATAATGGGCAAGTTTGAGGACGATTTCATCACCATGGGAGTGAAGGGGAAAGACAATGCACCAGGGAAGTTTGAGGGCCGATTCGAGAATGGATTTCCCGCTTTTGGTGTTGAGACTTATGGAGATAAAGGTGGGTGGTTGCCTTAACTTCAAAAATATGGCATTTGGAATTAGTTGTTGCAAAATTCGCTTTTTTGTTGAGGTTTGGTCACTTCATGACCTAATTGTCGTAGCAGTGCTTGAATGCGGCTAATTTCGAACAGAGGAATTTTCTAGGCGAAAATATAACTTTGCTCGAAATCTTTAATCATCGGTTACAACAAACCGTAAAGTCTGGTTTCTCCATGTTTCCCATAAAATAATGGTAGTGTTTTTAGATGGTTTTACTGCTCTTTTTACAAGTAATTTTGGATTGCACATTTCGCTTGTTTTCTAATTATGGGCTTGTGAAACCTAAAAAAGAATGGGGAATCTCGGCAAGATTTAAATATTAACTTTATTAACTTTAACTTTAGAAAAAAAAGCTCTGGGCTGTTTAATAAAAAATTTCGTGGTTATAATGCTGCGGTCATTTCCGAAGCTGTTAACTTTAGGATGTAAGTTCTTCTAGTATTTGGCTGGTTTTCTGAAACCCATTTTTTATTCCTTAGCTCGCCTTATCAATTTCATCTTTCACATTAAATACTCAGCCTTGAATAAAAAAGGTTTTTTCTTTTCACAACACTTTATTAGGTGTTACCATAGTAACAACCTGGCTATTCGCGCTCAAGCTAAACAGCTGAGTCAAATTTTGAGAAGCGTCGACTTTTGTATCGGGGTGGGAACACCGAAATTGAGTTCCTGATGCCCCGAAGCCGCACTATCACTTTTGCTTATCCTTCCAACCTAAACACGGTCCTATGGGTGTGCTTGGAAGAATATGAATCCATTTTGATAGTCCATCAGGATTAAATATTCCAGGGTCTGCTTATCCACACACGCCATCTTCCATTCGGGAGATTCAGGCGTAGGGTTCGACCGAGTGAACTTAGTGCGCCTAGAGCTACCACAGAAGTTGCAACTCTAGCATGAGGGATCTACTCCAAGATCACCCACTCTTGAATGACCCACCCCCAGAGGCACATTGTACAAGATATTTGTTTTATGCCACATTCTACTGTCACGACTTCTACAAACTTAAAGAACATATTTTGTAATTTCTGGCACCAAGTTCTGCTCGTGAAATCGACCTTGATTCAACTCACATCAACCTGGTTAGTTTAAACCACAAATTGAGGGTTAAAATTTGATGCATATAAACGTTTGCGTGCATTCAAGGCCGACCCTCAAGTTGGATTGAAGGCAGTGCGCACCGCCTGAGACTCAAAGATAGTGGCAATGCAGCGTGCCTATTCCTTCCCCCTCCCAAAGTTGCAACAAGCTAGAGTAGTCGGGGCGGGGGGAGGAGGTACCGCTTACCAGTGTGATCCGAAGGTCATGCCGCAGAGGGGACTGAAGTGACCACGAAGTTAAGCACAGAGTTGAAGAACTCTCGAGTCATCACATAAGGAAAAGGAACACCTCAACTAGACATTTTCCTGCGTGATTCCTTCTACCCCCGTTAAATGCTTCTTCCGTATTTGAAATTCTTTTCAAACTCCCTCCATTTAATGGTGCGCGCTCAAGTTTGTCTGTGGGAGTGTCTTGGATCCATCCCATTGTAGCGCGGTGAGTGCGTACGCGCCTCCTAGCGGCCAGTCAGCGATGACTGCCTGAGAGTGGGTCACTCATCCAGCAATTGTTAACTGGGTGACCTAGGGGTCAAGGTGATTATTGACACACTTAAAGGTCAGTTCAACGTAAGCTGAGGTGAGCAAGAGAACAACTCCTAGAAGGTGCGTGGAGTCGGCCACCAAAATGGAAGCGCCTAATAAAGTAAACAGCAACACTTTGGCGATCGTAGCGTACATAACTGCTACTTTTTAACAAAAAAGTCTCGTTTGTAAAGTGGAAGATTGATGGTTTTAAATTTGCGAAGGGGCTCTACCTTGCAAGGCAAATTCCCCTCCCTTTCGATGTGGACTCTGTGTGCTTAACGAACTCCAAAAATGCGAACAAATCAAACCTATTTGCAAATCAGGTATTAAACAGAGGCCTACTCAACGTGGAATGTGGGGCAGAACACAGCATGGTCACTTTTATGCCTCCCCAATGGGCGTGGCGAGATTGAAGGGACAACAGGATTGGGGGAATTTGCCACGACTAGGAAAGGCGCAGTATACCACGTGAAATGCTCGCCTTATCCTCTACTAGACTTCCAAAAAGGAAGTTCTAGTAAAGAACTGCAACAGAAAACAAAACGATGGTAAATAAAACGCTCTTTGTTGGAATCATTTGGAATTCGTGGCAAAAGAGACCCCTTTTTCCCTGCTTTGCGGACAGGCTGCACCGGACACTGAAACGTGATAATGCTGCAAAATTCTGACGTCGCCTTCAAATCAAGGCATAAACTCAAGAAGAAGCTCTCGCATCTGACGATAGGCTAAGTTCTTCACGACGCTACCAGAAGACTTCCAGGCTCATCATTCAGAAAAATCATGCCATATCTTGTTTTTAGCAACTCACTCTGCCTTTGTTAGTTATAAGGAAGGACCGAATGGATTAATCCACTAATAAATAACTCAAAACTTGGTAGAGTGACAGTAATATGAATGGAGGGGTCTTCCCGTCTGACCTTCTGATTAGTCTCGTCGTCCCCCTTTTGCGTCAGCAGAGTGTTTAGGGCCGATACGGCAAATAATGATGCCTGACACATTAAGTCGTCTTAAGAGGCTTCACAAGTCAGCTCACATGGGTTAACAAGAATGGCATTTCATAATTAATTAAAAGAAAGTGGAATTCTGAATTCCATCAGCCCATAGACGCAAGGTAACTGCATCACTTCCCACCCTGGATTTTGCCCAGTTGAGGCAAAAGTTCCCTTTTTTTCTAAATAAAATTAACGAGAGAACCCCACTTATAACTGCTAACGTGGTATTTGGCTAAACGCGCCACCCTTACTTGATGCTTTGTGAAACTAGCTAATGAAATTGGAGGAAATTGGATTCTTGATTGTTGATTGGTTAATACAAATCCGTTGCATTATCATCAGTGCCTCAGGTTTAAAAAAATAAAATCTTAGTGAATACATCCGCGCAAACTTGTAAAATATAGATGAAAAGTAAGAATTTGATCTAAGTTGAAGAGCACTTGACTTTTACTATTTGTTTATGTTGGGCACAAAGGTCTAAGTATATATTGGGTCAATAAAATAAATCACACATGCTGGACGTCATGAAACCAAGGCAGTGATCGACACCACGGTGATTGATGGGCACTCATGAATAAGCAGACTGCTTGAACAAATGCCTCTTTGACAGGCCTCCTTCTTCGGTCCCTCATTCTCACTATTACACATCGGAATGCGGTGACCGAATGTCATTAATGGGGCATAAACAGGGCGCGTGAATAGGGCGACCTTGGAGTCCGTGATGTGCAGCTTGGACCAAGAGGAGTGTGCTTTTTAAGAATTGAATTTATGGTAGGGGTTTGGGGGGTCTCCACCGATTTTGCTCCCCTCATGACATTGTGGGTGAGGGCTTTACAACCAATACTTCTCATAGGATGATTCATGTTTGGCGAATTTTGTCTAAAACAAAGTTATCGGATTGTTAAAAAAGGGTAAATTAGCCTCATGAAGTAGGTGTTTTATATTCCTTCCCCCGTTTAATACTTTCCTTGATGTAACGTCTTTCAAGGGTACATGGCTGATTTATTCGACCAATGAGAGAGTAATGTGGACACATACACGCTGTCCTACCCTCTGTTTAATCCCACTTAAAATCACTTTACTAGGCTACTATATCACTGCAGTCTGGCAGTTGTCGAAAGTGGACGTGACTTTTCCAACCATTCTGCCGTGAGTCACCACATATTAACAAGGCTCTGCTACAGAAGCACTTTTCCGTGATTTTTAGGTCCAGTATCCAGGTCAAGGAGTGAAGGCTCCTCTTTATGTCGTCTGAATTCTTTCTGAGGCTGACGAAGGACATATTTTAAATATTCTGAATAGCTTGTTGGTTATCATGTCCGAAGCTCTCTAACTGTTTAGATACCCCTCTTTTTGATCTTCCAAAGTTCAATTGCAGCAAACTCAAAATCGAATAAATGTTCTTAAAAAATAAATAAATTTGGTGGTTTTAAATATAATTAACCCCATTTCATATTGCATGCTACTTATAAGAATTAATCAGTAGGATTCCGGGGTCTATTAGCTGGAAAAAGAAATATGCACTACCTTCCCCAAATCGGACTTAAACGTCACGTGGGCTTGTTTTTCGACCTTGTAGTGCAGAGGAATAAGTATTTATGACCGCCCATTTCCCGCGTTCGTGTCCGTGTTTGTAAGTACTTGACCTAAAGATAAAAAAGAAACATTTCCCCCACCAAACTAATCGCAAGTTCGACTGAACTAATAAACGGTTTTCTTTAGAAGGAAACACTTCACTGTTTGGCCCTCCTTTTTTTCCATGCAGGTACCTACTGTGGCGATTACAAGAATGGCATCCGTGAGGGTCTGGGTGTGCGTCGCTCGATAACCTACGGCGAGGTTCTGGAGCTCTACCCGGAGATCAAGAAAGCCTCCAATTCCAGTAAATTGGAGGATCTTCGCAAACGCGGAAAATTGCCCTCTCCATTGAAAATCAATCTGGATCGTCGCATGTCTTTCGATCAGGGCTCCATCGATGTGCCCTGTGAAGCAGTTTGGAGCAGTGAGAATAATTCAGACGGTGTTGACGGGGTAATGGATGGAGAAGAGTGCGATCCAGAGCCCTATACAGCGCCTCGTGATACCACATCCTATTTGGAGTGTGCAATGGGGCATCGACATCAGAATGCCACCTACAGACTGATGGTGGCACAGCGTTGTGGATTTATGTTGTCGTCGAAACGATCTGAGCTGTTCATAAAGCGCTTAAACAAGTTAAAGCACCCACGGATCAACCCCTTTGGTTGTACAACACCCGAGGCACCAGAACGAAAGCGAACCCAATCGCTCTCGATGCTGTTCACCTATCCCGAGGAGACAATGCCAACCCTCCCAAAGAGTTATGTACGACAAATGAAGGACTTGTATAATTCCTCCAATTCCCTACCTAAAATTATCCCCGCGGAAAATGACACGGTAAGTGGTGTGGAGAGTATTTTTACTTTTCTCTAGCTGGAATTGGATCTCATAGCCGATGACACTGTGGAAGTGTATTCAGGCGAATGGTTCTCCGACGCGCGTCATGGATACGGTGTCTGTGAACGCACCGATGGTCTGGCCTACTATGGTCAGTGGTTCAAGAATCAGCGCCACGGCTTTGGTCATACGCGATTTCCTGATGGGACTTTTGAACAGGGCAAGTATCACAACGGAAAGTTAGTGTACCTCGCCCTGCCGGCGGGCAACAAGCCCCACATGGTGCTCTACAATCGACATGTCATGCAGGAAGTGCAAAAAATGGTGCATAGAGCAATGTTGGCTGGGGAACAGGCACAGAAGAAGGCTATTGAAGCGAGGGAACAGTGAGTTTTACTGCCTTCTTCTTCCTGTTCCAAGCGTAGATCAGAAGCCAGATGCCAGCTACTAACAAAGTATTCAGTAGTATGCATTTTAGGAGTCCACAGCTAATGGCGTGATATTCAGTGGAATATTTTGATGATATTTCGCGCTTTTTTGTGTTTGTTCGCATGCAGAGTCAGTATGAAGGTGTTGGACTACATTGAGAAGGCCAAAGCTGCCGCCAGTTGCGCTCGGGAGTATTCTCTGGAGGCGCGGGAACTGGTGCGCGAGATGTATCCCGACTTCGAGCAGCCGGGTAGGTTACGGTGAAGGGAAAGGAAAGCGCAAAATAGAGGACCTTCTTCTCTCAAAATCAAAATTTGTGGCGCTGGGGCGGACCTACTGCCGTGGTTTGGAGGGATGGTTAATTGACCTCAAATGTGTTCTTGCTCATTGTAATCCCGCTTGGTTCCTAACACGTACAGACACGTTTTGAGTGAGTCAGCAGCCATTGTAAGGCCACAGTCAATCACATACCGTGGATGCGCAAACGTAAAGCCATTGTAGGCCTCTGGTAACCCCTAATTCCCAGCTAGCCTTCCATCGGCTTCCGTGCTCACCCATAACAGTCGGCGAAATGAGGCAGCCGTGACTGACTCGCTTTTTATCAATTGGTATCTGTATTTCTGAGTGGACGTGAATCCTGATGGCTTTGCTCTCTCCCTCCTGCACCATCACCTCAGCCGGAATGGTCAAGAGACAAGGGCTTCAATAGGAATATCTTCATTTCCCGACGCGTTTGAGTAAGCAGGTGCCACGACCTTGACCTTATGGTGGCTATTATCACATTGAAAGGATCAAACGGAAACGCGAGTGTCCAGAATGTTTAGGCGTTAGCCACTAAGAAAATGCTTCCAGAGCATCCTGCTGTCGGAAAGCATGCCGTTTACAGGAAAGGCGATCAAATGTGTGCTTGAAGGATGTATTGCAATTTTAGCAATCCTTCCCCCCTCAAGATATTTCACCTTTGCCTGTAGATTCTGATACATTATTCTTTTTTTCCTGTTTCCTGACAGGCATCAAATACCTCGAAGACATAGTTCGAATGATGCGGGTTACACGACAGGGCAGTCCCACCTTCGAGGCGGCCCTCCAGTCAGCCAAAGATGTTGTGGCAGGGATTGTTCGCGGTTTGACGCGAGGGGGAGGCGAAGAAGATGAGGAAGAGGAGGCAACTAATCAACCCGAAGAGGATCTAACTTTGCCACCCAAATTTTCATCCCAACTTCGTGAATTGCAGGAAAAGAAGTTGCTTATGTCGAGAGCAGGTTCGGTACGAGCTCAGAGACGTGCGAGAGCTTTGAAACTGGCTGAGGAGCTGCGACGCAGAGAGGTGAGGGAATCGCCACTTTTAATCAGTTTATCAAATGAGAAGTACAGATTGGGGAGTAGGAGAACCAGATCGTAGCATCTGCCAGAAGACGGCGTGGTTTTGATATCCCCTCTACCGCAGAATCTCACAGATTGAATATTTAGTAGTTGAATCCGAAATTCTCGTTTATCCTCCCTCCTAGCGTCTACTAATGGGCGAAGATCCCAAATCTGTGATGGCTGCTACCACCGCAGAAGCACAGCGTCAACAACAACAACCTCAACAACAAACAGACGAAGCAAAAAAGCGCGCCGCCACTGCCACTGCCACCTCCCAACTGTCGACTTCGGGGGCGGAGCGGAGAGCGACAGCAGAGCGCAGCATTGGCACGGAGAGGGCAGATCGATGGACGACGGAAATGTTGCCAATGTCCGGACGGAGGCAGCAGAGTGCGCCACTAAATGCCAGTGGAAAAGCCGACACCGCACCAGGAGCGTTTCTGCATGTTCCAGGCGTGAAGCGCAACTACACAACGAGACGGAGAAAGGAGGATGCGGGTATGGAAGAGACCGATGGATCGTACGTCGAGATTCCTGATAGTAAGTGAAATAAATAACGCCAAATTACTTCTATGCCTTCTTAACTGCCTAATTGTTCACCAGTTTGCCGGTCCGTCAGTCTGGAAAAAGAAGCGGACTTCAGGAACAGGAGCCAAGTCCTCTTTGCCTCCTTGCCCACATTTGATTTTCTGCTTTCCACATCTTGTCTGTTCCTTAAAGTCAATTATTAGTGAATGAGAGTCCCGTAAATTTTTTGGCTTTTATCGTCTCTCATTATGTTTGACGACTCAGTGTATGTCAAAGGTGCGTCTGTTAAGTATGGAAGAGAAGTGAAATGGGGAAGCAAAGGTTTCTAAGAATATGTACAACTTCCTGATTCGCATATTTTGGTGCTTTTAGTGAATGAACTGGAACACCAATATGAAATTCCTGCCTGTCCACTCACCAAACTGCTAGCCAATCCGACGTTATTTAGCAACCACTTCGACTACTACACTACCCTGCCTCCACCGATTGCCGTGAAGGCCACAGCGACCACTGGACTGCATCAGGCACGTCTCACACGACCCGAGGTATTGGTTCAACCGGAGAAGACCATGTCAGCGGCTATGGAATATACACCTTCGGCGAAAGAGGTCGTCTCACCGACGGATAGTGAAGGGTTCGGCTTCCTCTCAAATCTCGCCTTCTGGTCCTGGGGCAAAAATGAGGTGGGTCTGACAGCAAATTCTGCTTTCCTTAAGATATCTCATTTCTACCACCAAATGCTGGGCTCAGCCACTACAATTCATGTCTCATTATAATTTTTTAAATTTTTGGTTGACTACCTAAATCGAGGTTTGTCACGAGATTACCCATTGTAAATGAAAAGTAAGTCACCACGGGGAGAAGTATGCATTAGAGGAATAGGGAGAATTCGATGAGGTAGTATTACCCATCTTCAATTCCTCTGGGATAGAGTGCAAACTGAAAAGTCACTTTCGATCATGCAGGAAGCATCGAAAGATCGGGAAGTAGTAAGTCCAGTCCCTTCTGCGAACGGTTTTCCTTCCGCTTCGGCCTCCGTCACCTCCTTCAGCCAGATGGTCGCCGGATCACAGGAAGGTGGCACAGATGCCGTGCAACTAATGTGCCGAGGGCTGGCGGATAGTCCACAGAATCATCTCATTCCCACCACCGATAGCAGTCATTCGCTTCAACAATTCTCCGACATTTTCGTAAGCGAGATAAAATTGCTACTTATGTGTGCTCAGTACAGTCTATGTTTTCAAAATTGTAAGGCACACAAAAATATTTCTGCGATCATATTGCAGAAAAAAGTACTTCTAAGGGGAAAAGTTGGGGAATTTAAATGAAAAGTGGTTTTAAATTTTCATATTCATGTAAATGAGCCAGGTTTTTTGGCGGCAGCAAGGTATTAGTAACCACTCCATTAGTAGTATAACGCGGATTGCGGGTAGTAGCCAGCAGACTTGATGACCCTCTGACGGGCTCAGTTGTCTCTGCGGGCACTGGATGATATGTCAAATATGTTGATCAACTTTACGACTGTAGCATTTCTTCTGCTAGGGCCTAGCCGTAAAATCGACCTCCTCGAACTACACATGAGGCGCTCTATTTCAAGTCATGTCAGTCAAATGCCAAAACAAACGCACATTCAAGTGCATTGAGCCCACTAAGCGGCACAATCTGCGATCCTCGAGATTTACTAATACATTGATAAGGAAATTATTGCACAAAGACTACCTGTTGGAAACCAATGACGTCATTTTTGCGCGTCTTTCCCATATCTACTAGTCATGTCAAGATGAGAAATAATTAGCACTGAGTAACGCCTCTTGCTGGTGCTACTAGATGCGCCGTAAAGTGTTTAATTCTTAGCTTGTCTCCATCTCCTTCTTCTTATTCTCCTTTCAGGATTGGTTTCGCTCCAACCTTTCTCTGATTGCTATCATCTGTTTCAACTTCTTCCTTCTCCACGTCTTCTTCGCGCATATGAGTCAGAGCGAGGAAAATGGTGCCTAATGTGCCACGCCTTTCTGTGCCCATCCACCGAAGCTTTCACCTCACCCATTCTCTCCAAGTCGACCTGCACACTAGCTTCCTTTAGGCTGGCCTTTTGTCCACCCATCTGTTCTGGGCCTACAAAAAAAGAGTTATACATATTATATATATATATATGTGGCTTAGAGTGAACAGCATTTTGATGTTTTTATGCCTAAATTTGGGATCGACTGGGCCAATCGAAGCACTTTAGGCGCCCCGTCACATATATGTGACGTCATGACTTGCTTACCTGATCCTAAGGTTAGTTATTATTGCCGCTAAAATGGAAAATATGCCACCTTGCACAGAGAAAAACTGACACTAAGGTAAGGTTTGATCTTTCAGAGTAGATTAGAAGTGTTTTAAAGGTGGTGGAACCGATGAAACAGGTGTAGAGCCCTCCGACTACCCACGTGACCACAGTTAGACCTTCGAGGGAAGGATGGAAGGCGTCACAAAAGGTGGTGTGAATAGGCTGAAGAGCCGCGAATCGTCTGTACAATTGCATGCGCCTAGACAATCACACCTTAAATGAGCTTGACAGCGTGCCAAATTTTACCAGAGAAGCTGCTTGAGTTTGCCATTGCATCGCCACCAGACGCGAGAGACTTATTGGGCACCTCACGCCCATTACTCACCAAACTCACCGGTAAAGGGTGGAATTTGGCAGTTCTCCTTCATCTTCTCTTTCACTTTCCACAAATTAGTCGTCCAGTTGTGCACCGAAATTTCAAATTTATTTGCCATTTAACAAGTTGCGTTAAACTTTCTGGTCACTTTTTTGCTTGTGCTTGTCACCTTGGATAGATGGAAAATTTGACTGCAAAAGTGACACTTAAGTGTCAACAGTTGATCTGTCATACGCTGAGTGCATGTGTGTTGGCAGGCCAAGGTCACTTCGGCTGACGCACACACGGATAAAGGTCACCTCTGCCCGGGGGTCATTCATGGGTGAGGCTGAAGGGTTGGTAATCACCCTGAGTATGTGATGTGAGGGATTCAAATCCCTCCAAGTGTCCAGAAGGTGGCTGTCAGGGCTGCATGGAGTGCAGAACGAGATGGAGTGATTCGCCTTGAGTAGTGAGTCCACCTGCCACCTGAGATCAGTCATCCGCATGTCATGTTAATGCTTATTCAGACTACTGGATGATTGGTTCTGCGGAGGTAAAATATTCTGCAACGTGAAGTGGTCATAGATGCTTGATTTGTGGGAGCATCTCACAATTCCAGGCTTGGCAACCTATGGGAGAGTGAAGCCTTTGTCACAAAGGCGGTGGATTGTAACCTCCATTAATGGGTACCTTGGGATAGGTGAATTTAAAAAGCGATCATATCCTGGTACATTATTTCAAAAAGCCTCTTGGGAGAGTTTAAAATTTGGGGGGGGGAGGAGGAGAATGTAACAATGTAATAAATGAAAGGTCCCTGATGTAACAATGCTAACTGTTGATTTGGGTACCGAAAAGGTGGTGGGTATTTCGAGTGGGATAATGACAAGCCTGACAAGACTGTTCGGTTTGAGAAGCTATTCCAGCCTCGGCTGGCATCGTCAGCCCAATAAGGCCGTAACTCGGAAAAAGGCGAGAGGAGGAACCCTCCAAATTGAAGCGTGTCACTCGATGAGTGGAGGGGATTTTTAAAACTCCCTCCAAAAGGCAATTTATCATAAAATATTGTCATTTTCGCAAATGTGGACTTGATGGAAGCGCTTTGAGGTGAGAAGCCTCACACAAATACATCCTCCTCCCCCTCCTCCTCCTCCTCCTCCTTCTCGAAACAGATGTCGTTTTACTGTCGTGGGAGATGCCGCTGATTAATGATGCGGAATGTTGGGATGTTGGATTAGGATCCACACCCGGTCCTCTAATCTGCAGCACCAAGAAGGGTGTGATGCGGACTGCTGTTTACATAGGTGGGGTGGGAGGAGTGAAGGGGGAATGTTGGACACCTAGCAGGATAACCACGCGACAAAACGGTACCCCTTTACAAGCCGAACGAAAGCGTATCAGCTTTCATTTTTTGATCCTTCATGACCTTGTGGTGGATGTTAGCTCTTCCAAAAGTTTTCTGCTGGGTATTAACCAATAATGAAAAAGCCACTGAGGTCGCTATCCACGGAGTGTTTTTTTTTTAGAGCTTTGAAGGAGGGACGTATTGTCGAGGGTCGCAGGTAGCCGTACCAAGGTGCTACCGTGGTGAGGCCTTGAACCATTGTAGAGGAGGCTGCAGGCACAGTTCCACCAGCTGTTGGAAGCTCAGTTGTTCCTTTGAACGCTGTGGAACCTGCAAATAAGCTCGGTTGTACGCCTTTTGGTGAAGATCCCCGCCTTGGAGTTTTCTCAGCCCCCCAATCCCGTTACCAGTCATTCCCGTGAACATACAGCTAGTCGGTGGAGCGGCTGTTAGCCATGAAATTCCACAAGGAACGTCCCTACTCGAGCATACTTTCTATCTTGACACAGGCAGTGTCAAGACAGCTTGCCGTCATTGTCTGTCACAAAAAATCGCATTAAATAGTGGTACCAACGCTGTTTTTAAGCTGATCTAAGGACCCAACCGTCCCCCCAAAAGTAACACTTGAGTCATGCGATTTTAACTGCATTTACTCACCTCTACTGGGCGGTGGAACAAGCTGCATCCTGTTTGAACACGACTGTTTCATACTGGTAGCGGCAGCGACGAACTCCCACATATGGCTCCACCACGCCAGATTCAACCTCTGGTTCTGCCCTCCAATGGCAAAAAAGCGGCATTTGCTGAGGCCACCGTCCAGAAACTTTTCTTGAACGCCGTAAAAGTTGGCATAATTGTAGACGCCGACAGTGGCCCAACTGGCTGTGTGGCAGAACGGACTCCAGTAGGGAGAGTTCCTCCATCACGCCCAAAAGATGGCAAAAGAGGCGGAGGCTTACAACACCTGGCAAAGCGAGCCCTCCCCAACCATTCACGAACAAGGGAAGAGGGATAGATATTCCTTCAGGTTAGAGATCCAGATCGCTCACAAGTTATGGCGAAGAAGTGCTGATGGCTAAAATCTGTCAAGACGCCGATCTGCAAGAGGCCCACTTATAGCTGAAGAGATTTCGCACTTGAGCTCTTTGAAGAGGTCT
>NW_020170436.1:280300-284145 GCF_000524195.1 Echinococcus granulosus
GTGATTTTTAAAGCCCCAACTATGAGGTTATGATGACCTACACAAGGAGGTTGGGGAGGGCGAACGCAGAGGACGACACTCTAAAGAGGGGCGGCGGATTTGCGAAGATTTGACAGTTTTTCAACAACGCGGATACTTTAGTCTCCGCTCTGCTGCATGGCTTTTGACCCATGCTAGTAGCCTTCCAGCTGGTTACTCACACGTTAGTAAGTAGTATGTTTCCACCCCCCCCCCCCCAGTGATTGTTCAGTCTCTGTGACTTTTAGAGCCTCCCTATTAGGCACACAAAAAAGCGGATCGCACTTTAAGCTCCCTCCTCCGCATTTCGAGAGGTGAGAGGACATTTTTTCTTCACTTAAATGCCCAGACAACTGCTAAAATTTGATTGCCTTGTCTCATGCCTTTTTTTGTTCTACTGATCACGCGATCACCCCCTCGTCTATTGAAGTAGACAGACAGATTTGGGCAAATAAATGCGTAGATGAGGTTGCACTTTTTCCGACTCCCTGTGCTAATGAATTCATGCAGGTACGCGGAGGAAAAAAGCCGCAAAACTCGGCCAGCAGGTAGATGCAGTTGGAGCCAGAATGATTGTCTTTCCTGTCCATGGAAAGGAAAAAATCCTTAAACAGTCAAGGGGGATACAATAATTTCATTCTGTTTAAAGCTAGTGTAAAGGCTGTTAAGGCTACGCAAATATCACCTTCTCAATGGGAACTGGTGAGTGGACTGTGGTGAAGAGGATCGCGTAAACAGTACGGTTGTCAACATTGGCGTGAGGGCTTAAAAACCCTTTCAAGTCCTTCTTTTCTTTACCCACGCATTTAGATGCGACCCCTCCTTGACGGGGTTCCATACCTAATAATTGTGGCCATTCTAGGGTGGAAATGTCCTCTAATTAAAGGGCAAAGTCATCCACCTCATGCGCAGATGCCAAAACACAAAAGGCGCTGCACTGTGCTCAAATTACGGTCTCTCAATTTCGCCCAAATTTACGAAGGACTGACCGAGGGGTACGGCTTTTGAATAAATTGACGGTCGTCCCAACTCCGCCTTTAACGGTGAGGCCAGACAGGAAGGGAAGGAAGACATCGCCTGTGGAGCTTTCTACAGCATTTTCAGTGGATGTACTTTCTCTGCCCTCCTGGTGGATGAAAGTAACCACAAAGACCAGACCGCTGAATAAAAATGAAAGGCCAAAAAGGTAGTAAAGAGGATGATCAGGTTGGAGAGTAAATTTTTCCCTACATGTTTCACAAAGAGGATGGATCAGTCGAGAAGGTAAATCCCTCACCTCGGGCTCTCATGTCTCCATGAAAGCGGGAACGCGAGGAGCATCGAGGAGGCCTCCCAAAGAGGCCTGCACTTGTTTGGGCTGTCTACCTATCCAGACGGGCTCTTCAATCCCTAGGAGGTTCACTATCCCTACTAGCATTTTGACCATCCAACACTTCGCTCCACTTCTACACACTACAGTGCCTTCAAGGAGGCCGCAGATGCCATCTCGGTGAAGGCGAGCCACAGATTGCACTACCTCCACTGAGGTCATGACCGATTGAAGGACGGCTATCATGGTAACGATTATTTCTACCACCGATAAGGCAGTCACTAGTTCCGCATTTGTTTTCCTCTTTTCTATTGCAAGGGTGTTGGGAGGTTCTAAGTGCACCTGCCATTCCCACTAACACAAATACTTTCTATCAAATAGCCAAATGGGCTGGGGGGTGGAGCTGTGGCTAAGGCATATAACATCTTGCTTTTTGTTCACCCACTCTCCCCTCGCTGATTGGCTGGAGAGGGAGCTAATCAGGTTCGCCCATGAACGATGCCCGCTGCATGCGTGCGCTTTCGTTGTGGTGTTCCTTGTCACTGCTTTTGAAGGCATTAATTCATACCGTGGAAGAGATAAGGTGCGTTCCTCTCTAATCACATACCTCCTCTCTGTGCTCCCTACTAAAGTTTAAAGCCGCATCCTTTCCTCTGAGTATACTACCTCCAACTTATCCTCTTTGATGCCTTCGAATTAGCTAATTGACAACTGTCACCCTTTTAAATCAATAACTTGAAGTTTTGCCTACAAGGACTCACAAATTCACACCATTTGTTTTGATGTACCCGTTATTAGCACTCGTCACGTATATGTCGGCACAGGTATGTAATGGGCAATCATTTGTAGCCGTTTTTTTGCTAACTACTTGGTGATACCGGGTTAAACCCCAAGGTAGATGTCTTTTTGTCTTGAGAGTAAGCACGACTGTGACCAGTAGGGGCCAGCTTGCGTCGCGAACCCTACTCAGGGTAGAGCAATTGTAGTAAAGAGAAAACACCTTTTAATGGAATAATTACGACTAGTTTCATGACTTAACTAAGTCATTTTTTCCAAAAGAGATCTGCGTGTTGCATTTTTTGGTGTTTATTCCATTGGTTTATCTGAAGTTGCCATTTGGTTAAAAGCCACAGCAAATCCGCTGCGTTTTGGAGAGACCCCCTCTCGTAAGATTAAAACCGATTCTAAATTCTTTGATGTGAATTTTTACATACCGTCATCACACCCAATCGCGTCGTTAAGGTCTGCCATTCCCCAGCGCCATTCTCTCGATTGAAAGAGAGCAGTGAGCGAATTTTCTCTCACAGTAGGCTATCAAGGTCTGTCGATCAGTACCCATTCCTGAGGTTTGCCTATCAAAACCCACCCCCGCTCCCTCCTGTCATTTTCAACTCTCAAATTAAGCCTAGGTCATGGGATGAGTGACGAATACCATTGGCTGGTAGTCCTCGTGAGTTCATTAGTTGAGTATTTTGATTGGCTGAGACGAGTGGTCAGGAATGAGTATGCGAGTACACCTTTTACTGTTGTGGCCTTGACGTTATTTTTTGCTGTTTACAAACTTCAACCTATTTAATGCAGCACTTGCGTGACAGTGTAGAGTGGAGAGGGTGAGGCAGCAGCAAAGTTATTACCATCTCAAGGTAGATGCCATGTGTGCCCGAGAGGAGGGGCAGCAAACCTTTCGTTTCTTGTCTTCTTACCTCTGCTGCTCAATTTTGACAGAAAGAAGACCAATATGGAGTCCTGTTTAGGTGTATTTAACTCAATATACCCAAGTCATGACTACTTGAAAAGCAATGAGATTAAAAAGCTTGATATTGCGTAATCTCGTTTCCCGTGTTCTTTTTTTTTTTTTTAATTTTTTATAATCCGATTTAGACGTAATTCTGCGCAGTGTCCCGCTTTTGCATCAAAAAGGCGTCGTTTTCTTAGCCCAAATGGTGGACAGCCTTGGCTAGAAACGATTGCATTTATTGTCACCAAAAAAAGTGCGCAATGTTTTAAAATTAACTGCTTGTCGGAGACACCAACACACATTTGTGTTTAAACAGTTAGCTATTAAAATTCGGGCTTTATTTAAACGCAGAAAAGGTTTGAGGCTTTTCATATTAAAAGTTGCATGCCTTTGCTTGAACCTGTGCAGAGGGGTGAAACCGTTAACACCGGCCTGCATTTCGGTCGTTCAAAGTGCGGCAGAGGGAGAGAAGAGTGTGGTGCCTGGCACAAGGAAGTGCTGACTGGACACAGTGAGCACCAAGGTGACGAATAGCCCTTGCCATGGTTCGAGGTCTGTCCACTACGACAGTGGAGGTGTACGTTGAAACCAGTTCCTTACATAATGGGTGATGGAATGGCCTGACTGATCGGTATTACAGGTCTGTTAACGGGGTGGCTAGGTGATATTCTGAGTCAGCCGCACCTCCAGTAACGCATTTGCTGTCTGTCCAGTCTCGAAAAAGGGGAGGGAGAGGAAGAAACCACCACCACCACCACCACCACCACCACCACCACCACC